>NC_026002.2:86680915-86734992 GCF_000442705.2 Elaeis guineensis
GGAGAAGCTTCCTACATTCTAGGGATGAGGATCTATAGGGATAGATCAAAAAGGTTGCTTGGCTTATCCTAGTCCACGTACATTGATACTATGCTGAAGAGGTTCAGCATAGAGAATTCTAAGAAAGGCTATCTACCGATAGGCCATGAAATTTTTCTCTCAAAGAGGGATTGTCCGACAACACCTCAAGAGAGACAGCGTATGGGTAGAATTTCATATGCTTCGACAGTGGGATCTATCATGTACGCCATGACATGTACATGACCAGATGTGGCATACTCACTAGGGGTAGTGAGTAGATACCAATCTGATCCAGGGGAGAATCACTAGAAGGTTGTTAAAACCATCCTAAAGCATTTAAGAAATACTAAGGACCAGTGGCTTGTTTATGATGAATCGGACTTGAGACTTATAGGATTTACAGACTCTAGTTTCCAGTCTGATCACGATGACAGTAAGAGTGTGTCGGAATTTATTTTTATCCTTAATGATGGGGCTGTCTGCTGGAAGAGTTTCAAGCAGCACATTATGGCTGATTCAGTTTGCGAGGCAGAGTATGTCGCTGCATCAGATGTTGCCAAAGAAGCGGTGTGGCTGAAAAAATTCATCATCGAGCTTGGAGTAGCACCCTCCCTTGTTGGTCCAGTTCTGCTCTATTGTGACAGCTCTGGAGCCATTGCTCAAGCAAAGAAACCGAAGGCACACCAGCAGACGAAACATATTCTGCGCCGCTACCATCTTATCCAAAAAATCATGGATAGAGGTGACGTCGACCTTCCGAAGATCAATCGGAAGGAGAACCTGGCCAACCTATTCACTAAAGCCATTACGGTGAAGGAGTTCGACGACTTCAAGTTGAAGATGGGTATTAGATACTGCACCGATTAGCTTTAGGCCAAGTGGGAGATTATTGGGAATAGTATCCCAAAGCCAATCTTCAGCCTGTTAACGGTTGTGCTCTTTCTTGTATTAGTATATGAATTATAAATAAATAATAGTTATTTTTTTATTTTTTATCATAAATTATTTTATCTTCTAATGAATTCCTATGTTGTGGTGAAGTCCTTAGGACTATTTAGACTCGATAAAGGAGGATATGTCGTTTAGTCCTTAAACCTGTTCGTGATCAAATGATACGTTGTTACCAAAGACAACAACGTTTATCAAGCATAGGTCATTGTGTGCCATATGGGTTGGTTGTCCTCTTAATTAAGGAGTGTGGAGATACTGGTATGGCATACAGGTGAGATGTAAGGGTACATCTGCATTGGACGTGACCGACTCTGGAGTATTTTCTACTGTCAAGATTTGCTCCGATGGGATATGGGTATAACTGTCCCTCCGACCTGAGACCGCCATGATGACTTGCAAGCAACTCACTGCACTTAGGCACTGGACTATCTGAATTTCTAATTCAGTGACGGAAGGCTGCTGGGTGTAGTCAAGTATTTGACTTGTCGGTGCGTATGTCAAGATGGGATTGACCACTCCAGTTCAGGAGCTGTGTACAGTCATGTTTCAATTTAGCAAAATCTTGACCAGGGTAGTCCTAGTGAGGAGTCACAGGACTGTTTGAGTTGAGCATGATTCGGATGATCTAATCAGGGTTGACAGTTTAACCCTGAGTCGTCCTATACACAGGGGTCAAAAGGGATGAATTATATAGTAACCACATTCGTGTAGGTTCTGAATATTGCGATTGTGACTATTCGATCTATCTGAATGTCGGATACCATTGCTAGATGATCACTTCGATTAGTACAGGAATTGATTCCTGTGCTATCGGCTTAGGTTCAAACCTATGGGATCACACACATTAGAGGTTCCTATCTGATCTGATGGCTGGTGAAGAGTCCCACTGGACTGAGACTCTTCGACCAAGAGTCCTAATACTTGGAGACTCTGAGTCCTACATGTCTAAAATTTTGTGATCGAGAATCAAGATTCTCTAATCATGAGTTCCATACATTTTGGGTACTGGGGTCAAGAGTCCCACTGGTTTGGGACTCTTCGATCAAGATTTCATATCGATGGACTTTGATGCCCGATTGCCTATCGAATTTGGACTCAGTATTTATGAGAGATTTAATTAGTGATTTGATCACTAATTAACTTAATTTGATTGATTAATTATTTTTGGATCAAGTCCAATTGAATTGGATTCAGTTGGGTTAGACCCGATTAGGTTAAGAGTTGACTTAATCGTCGAGGTGGTTTGATCCCTGATTTGATTAGGGGTTGGGCTTAGTCAATTTTTGATTTGATTAGAATTTTATTGAGCCTAATTAAGTCTAATTATGTTGGGTTTAATTTAATCTAATTGTGCCTAACCTATTTTAATAAGGTTGGTTCAATTAGGTTTGAAACCACCTTTGACTTATCTCCCTACGCCACCTCACCTCACCTGCACCTTTTTGAATTCACGAGAAATAAGTTCTCATGAATTTTCTTCCATGTAGAAGCCTTCCCACGCCCCACCTATGTGTGCCATCTAAGTGGATAAAGATAGGTTGGTTGGCCATTCAAATTCAAAGGAAGTTTGAATTTGAATGGGCAACCAATCCATGCGCCACCTTATCCCTTGTGTGCCCCTTCCTCTACACGAGAAAAGGTTTCTCATATAGACTTTCCATGCACAAAGAAGCCCACACCCCTCCCTTCTCACGCCAAGAGTAGATAAAGATTGGTTGGTTGGCATTTGAATTCAAATTCGATTTGAATTCAAGTGAGCAACCACCTATCTTTATCCTCTCACATGATGAAAATGCTGAAAAAATGCATCTTGCACTATTTTAAAAAAGAAGAGAAGTTGGGGCGTGCAAAATATCTAATCTGAGAAAGAAAGAGTGGCATGAGAAAGCCTTGTGCGTGAGATCGAAGTACAAAAACTTTCGAGAGAAAGAAAAAGAAAGAAAGTGGGTGCAAGGTTTTCTAAAAGTATCCTAGGGTTTCTACCTAGGGTTCGAGAAGTTGAGAAGGTGAGCTACGAGTGTTGTATACCCACCAAATTTCAGGAAGAGCTTCATCAATCTCTCAAGTACATCTGTTGATGATCCAAAGCATCTGAGGAGTCGACAGATCAAGATCGAAGGAGTTCGATCAACATCGACCGTCGAAAGGGTTCTGCAACGAACTAGCATTCGTGAGGAGCCGATCAGATCGAGAGCTTCGTGTGGATGATCCACAGAGACTAGACATACTGTGTGACTATATTGCAATGATCAGCCTTTTCGACGGTGATCAGACTGCAGCGATCGACAACCTGCACAAAGGTAATGTATTTTGAACACATAACAGTAAAATATTTACTGTAAAAGTTTAAATTTCAAATTTAAATGCATGCTATATATATCATATTTAGATCCTTGTGTAGGGTTAATATATATTAATTAATTAGATTAATTAATAATTTTCACTATAAAATTATAATAATTCAAATATGTCATAAGCATCAATATACACTTAGTCAACATCATATCAATTTCTATAGTAACCCTTGTGGATAGCACAATAAGCTCACTAAGTTCTTGATATACTCTATTGACTAAGTATGAAGGAAGGTCCTTGTAGTGTCTACAGCACTATTCAATCTAAGTTTGAAACTTAATAAGATCAAATTGACCAGGTTAGTAGGAGGGAGGCTCCTCGTAGTTTTTTTTAGACACCAATAAAGTTGGTCAGGCCAGCATATGGATTTAATTAGAAAACCACCTTTCTTACTTACCTAGACACCAATTGATCAAATGAATTTGATATTTGATTTGAAAGTGAATTCTGATATTACAACTTAATATAATTTTATAGAGGATCTTTGAACTGGTCTCAACACATCCTAACTACTACTACATAAAATGTAATATACAAATTATGCAATTCAACATGATTTACAAGTTATAATATCATTCATATTGACATGTCAAAAATGATTACAATAATCATATAAGGGTGCACAAATGACTTAACATATATAACAAGTTTAGTCAAAATTAAAACAAACCCTAATCAAATTAGGCATGCATTACATCCTTAATCAAAAACCTATTTAATCATCAAGCAACCATAAATCAATAAATTTTATATTATCATAAATTTAAAATTTTAATAACAAAAATTTAAATCCATATTTTAAATAAAGTCAAAAATAATTTTTGATTTTAAGATCGATGCTAGAAATTAATATAATATTTTTGGCAAAATATGAACTAGAACAATTCTATATTATAATTTTTGCATTTGTTTGATCGAATCTAATAAGAGTTGCTCTGATACCACTGTTGGGTTTTGATCACACAGTGAAAAGTTATTAGATGTATGTCCTAGAAGCTAATATGGCTGACATATTGTAATTAATCTGGGATATAATTTTATATTTAATATATTGATTTGATCAATAAAAAGAGATAAGTTTATTTTTCATTCAAGTGTGATGTGTTCTTGAATCGTCTATGAAATTAACTTTCGATACATATTCTCAAAGAGTTGAGAATTAGAAATATGTATTTAATTCTTAAATACTCCTGATCATAGAATCATCATAAGGATGGTGATCGATCTGGATAGACCGATGCATAGATTGATTCTTTCGAGATAGATAAGTCTCTAATCTATAGTATAGAGATATTGAATGACAAGTGTGAGTAGTTGTTAGAGAACAACTAATACTGAGTGTAACTATATAAGAGATCACTTAGATTTCTATTCGATCGTTAGTGATTATTTCGATGCTGTAGTTGTGTGAATGGTCCTTTAACCTGATATGGTATTACTGCTCGCAGTGAGACTGCTAGAATTTGATTGACATATAAATATAAATTTTAATGAGCCCTTGTAGTGGATGTTAACGATAGTTGATCCACTATAGGAGTAGGATGTACATCAAGATGAAATCTATCGACCATGATAGAGAGTAGTCCTACAGAATTTGAGAGGCTAAGTCTGAGAATCTGTGATCATAATAGTGTGATTGATGGAAAATTTTTTTTATAAAAATCATAATTGAACTTGAGCTGATCGAATTTATCATATGACTGATGTTGAGGTTTGATAATTTATCCATGACCTGCCATCTAGTCGAAACTCATGATAGAAGAACTGAATTACATGTTAACTACATCTTGAGGTTTATTTTGATTCTACTAGGTTGACACTATATAATGCTAGGTGTTATTGATGGATTGTGAGAGCTCACTAGGGTTGTTCTAGATCGACAATCTTTGATGAGTTAGAGTGAAATTGTTCCGACCCATTGAAAAGAGTTTCAATGATACTTTGATAGAGATCATTGTATATCTCACTACTAGATTGAATGAAACCTATGGGATCACACAATAAAGAGATTAGGCTTGAAATTATCAATTGAACTTATGAAGTGTCCATTGGGTTTAGAGAAATTCGATTGGATTCAAGACAACCTTGCTAGCACATGATTGGACTCAATTTTTTCTTTATATTTTGATTTCTTATTTGATAAGATAATTTAAACTTAATTATCTACTAATAACCTAAATAAATTAGATTCATTGAAGTTCAATTATTGGGTGTCTAAGATATTGGATCAAATAAATTAAGGGTGCAAGTCCCTAATTAACTTTTTTGATAGTTAAATTGGGATGCCACCTTGATTTGATCAAGTTGGGTGTACCCCATATTTAGAGGACATGTGGATTCTAATTGGAGCATCCCTTGGGTGCAAAAGAAGGTGTGAAATAGTAAGTGCAAGGGCTCCAAGAGTTGGCACCTAAAAGGTTTCTTAAAGAAAATTGAATAACTTAAGTTATTCGAAAACCTAATGCAAGTAGGACTTATATTATGAGATTGAATAGGATTCAATCCTTATGGCTATTTAAAGGGACATCTCCTAAGGTCCCAAGGCATCAAAACTAGTAGCCCCCATGCCCCATAGAAAGTCTCCATGCCCTCTCTTCCTCTCTCCCTCTCTTCTCCTTGGACGTCCACATGCCATCCCTTTTTGGGATGTCCCAATTGCTTCCATGCCCAAGGCTGTTGGGTGTCTCTCTTTTGCTAGTTTCTAGCCCATGGTAGTAGTATAAATCAAGGGAGAAAGGCAAAACAAGAAGAGAAAAAAAAAGATCAAGGAAAGAGATCAAAGAGTTGATCGCGATGCAGGATTCGTTCAGATTCGTAGGTTGAATTTTTTTAAAAAAAAAATAATCTTAAGAAGACTGCTCTAGGCTGATCCTAAGTAGATACCCATAGAAATCAGATACTTACATGACTAGAAAAAAATCTCTTCTCTTTTAGATCCAGATTTGAAGAAAGAAATTATGAAACAGGTATGTGATTCAATCACATGTTAAATTTCAGTATATGTATAATTTCAGCATATGAAGTAGATCCTTGTGGTTTATATTTTTATGCATACATGATATAGATTAAACATATTTTAATCTACTATTTCACTATGATATTTAAAAAATAAAATTTTAAAATACACATACATGGCTATACATATGAATTTCAATAGTGGTATCAGAACCATGGATTTCATATGCATGAAATTATCATACATATTTTGAAAAGAGTTTTAAAATTTGATTTTTCTTGATACATGAGAAGTATAGATAAATTTTTGAATCTAAAATTTTATTTTGAGTTTGATTTTATAATATATAATTAATATGTGAAAGCATTCATAGATCTGAATTTTGATCGAGAACGGATTCTAGTTCATGTTCACATGATATGTAGATACATGTATAAACCTAAAATTTTATATGACCTAATTCATAATTCATATATGAGATATGTGATTACATATTTAGGTTATAAAATTACTTTCAATATGATTCATGATTAGTATATGAGATATATGATATCATATGTTGATTTGAATTTTATTTAGATCTGAATTTTACATGCATATATGAGATATATGTTTGTATATTAAATTTAAAAATTATTTTTATAATTTAAAACTTACTTTCATGTAAAAAATTTAGATCTAAAATTTAATTTTAAAATCTAAAGTTTGTGTTTGTACATGAGGATTTTGGTTATAAAAAAATCAAAAATTAGGTCATGTAATAGGATTGCATCTAAGATTTTTGATTTGAATCATATGGATCTATTTTGATTAAGTAATTGATCAAATCAAGTCAATTATTGATTGGGATTAGATTAATTAAGTATTGTGATCATGCAATTATTGTTGATCGAATCGATTGAGTCCCATATGTAGAATCGATTAACCTAAGAACCTAATTTGTCTCGATGGTTTGAGCCTGATTCACTTGAGTTAACCTATTTAGACCAATTGACTTATTAGTGTTTAAGATAAGTAATTGAGAGGTGATTATTTAATTGGTTTTGTTAGCTTACCTGACCAATTTATTAGTGTCTAAAAAAAATAATGAGGGGACCTCCATCGATCTCCACTTACCTGATCAATTTGGAAGATTAGGTCTTGAATAAGGTTACTTAGCGGTTTGGTTTAGCCCATATCAATTAGATCGATCATATGATGACTGATTAGATGAGATCTCAACCTAAACTTTTCTATAAATATTAAGTCCATAGATCTTCCATCATTATAGATATGCTTGTGTGCTACTGACGTTGATTATTCTTGACTGGTCACAGTAGTTCAGTTGCATCAGGAACACGCAACCACTCTATTAGCAAAGAGTTACTCCAGAGTAAGGATGGAGTTAGGTCCAATAATTGTTAGATGACAGACCCGATGATGGCCTTACACTTACTTGTGAATGGTGGGTCAGACTTAACTAAGGAATGTGGTCAATAACTGTTAGGTAAGCCCATATGACTTAGAGATCAAGTCGCTACAATATGCTTAGAGAAATATCTAGGCAAAGAGTTGCCTACGCATCGGTGTGCATGTTACCAATAACTATTAGGTGAGGTGTATGACATCAGTGGGATCGTAGCACCCACTAGAAATCTTTTATCATCTTAGAATTTTTGTTTCCTTTTCAGAAAGTGGAGGAATCCAAAAAATTAGTGGGAGTCATTGTTTGCATCTCATAGTCCCACAAGCAAATATAATATTTAAGTATAAAAATCTAACTTGAATTTCTACTCTCATGGTTAAACAATGTCAGCCTCAAATCCTTTAGCCCGCATCCTTGAAACCAATTGTTTGATCGAAACTAATTATAAATACTGGCTCAGAAATCTTAGGATTATCCTAATCTTAGAAAAATTAAGCCATGTACTCGACCAGAAACCCATAGTGTTATCAAATTATCTTACTACTGAGCAAAGAGCTACTTTTAAAAAGTAGATGATGAAGACAGTCGAATCAAGTGCTATGTACTGGCATCAATGTCAAACGAGTTGAAAAGCCAGCATGGGCATATGCCCATTGTCAGGGCTATGATAACTCACATACAAGAGTTGTATGGTAAGCAAAGTTGTACAGTATGCTTTGAAGTATCCAAGAGACTCTTCAATTTGAAGATACACGAAGGGTAGTCGGTCCATGAGCACTGTATGACAGTGATCAAGGATATTGAGGAGCTTGGGAAGCTTAGGCTTAATATGCATAAAGAATTACAATGGATTTGATCCTTCAATCCCTTACGAGTTTGTATAGTCAATTTGTTATAAATTTTCATATAAACAAACTCGATTGCACTATACCTGAATTGGTCAACATGTTGGTCACTACGGAAGGGATCTTGAAGAGTTTAAGGGGCACTGTTCTTGCTGTGGAGCGGACTTCTTCCAAGAAAAAGTCTACCGAGAAGAAGAAGATAAAATCCACTAAGAAGTAGAAGAAAAAGAGCAAGCCAAAGAAGGAAGTTTCTAAGAAGGTCGAAGCAAAGAAAAAATATTTCCACTGTAATGTTGAAGGCCATTAGAGGAGGAACTGTCCACTATACCTAGAGAGCCTAAAGACCAAAAAGGATGATAAACCTTTGAAAGGTATGCTCATAATTGAATCTAACCTTATGGTTTCTGCTACTTCTAGTTGGATATTAGACTCTGATTCAAGTACTCATATATGTACCTCAATGCAGGGTCTAATAGAAAGTAGGAGATTGAGGGAAGGTAACATGATCCTTCAAGTCGGCAATGGAGCAAAAGTTACTGCAGAAGTCGTTGGCACTTATCCTCTTCAATTACCATCTGATTTTAGATTAGATTTAAAAGATTATTATTTTATTTTTATGGCTATTCGGAATTTTATTTTTGTGTCTGTGCTAGCACAGAAAGATTTTGAAATTAGTTTTAATAAAGATTTTTATTCTATTTATTTATAAAATAAATTAGTTGCATGAGGTATTTTAATTGATAATCTATATCACTTGCATGTTGATGCGAATGTGAATCTGAATGAGCAAATAGTGAGTACCGTAGATCAAAAGAGATCCAAAGACGAAACTAACCAGAAGTACTTGTGGCATCATAGACTAGACCATATTGGAGAGGACAGGATAAACAAACTGAAAAAAGATGGGATCCTTGGCTCTCTTAACTCAGAGTCGTATCCAGCTTGCGAATCTTGCCTTTGAAAAAAAATGGCCAAGTTATTCTTTGTAGAATATGGAGAAAGGGCCACTGAGTTACTTATCCTGGTACACACTGATGTATGTGGGCCATTTGATGTGTAAGTCAGAGGTGGTTATAGCTACTTCATTATCTTTATTGATGATCAGTCTAGGTATGGGTATGTGTATCTGATGAAACATAAGTCTGAAGTCTTTGAAAAGTTTAAAAAATTCAGACATGAAGTAAAGAAATAAACAGGCAAATCCATTAAGGTTTTTTGATTTGATCAAGGAGATGAATATCTTAGTCAAAAATTTTTAAGATATCTTAAGGATAACGATATAGTCTCTCAATAGACTCCTTCCGGAACACCTCAGCTCAACGAGATATCTGAAAGGAGGAACAAGACCCTATTAGATATGGTCAGATCCATGATGAGCTTCACTGATCTACCCTTATATCTTTGGAGGCATGCCTTATTAACTGTCATTCACCTATTGAATAGGATTCAATCAAAGTCCATTTCTACCATGCCATATGAGATATAGTACGATAAGAAGTCGAGTCTAGGTTATCTTAAGACTTGGAGATGTCCGGCCTATATCAAGAGACAGATGGCTGATAAATTAGAAGATAGATCTGTAATAGCTCATTTTATAGGGTATCTAAAAGAATCAATGGGATACTCATACTTTCCATAAGATCACAATGTGATTATGAGTCACAATGCCATATTTCTAGAAAAATAGTTTATCCAGGATGGTGGCAATGGAAGGTTAGTTGAGCTCGAAGAGAAGGTCTCTGAAGAACAAAGAGCTATAGATCTTTAGGAATTCATTATTCATGAGTCAGTAGTTGATGTTCCTCTACCACCTTATAGATCTAGTAGGATCTTCCAACCTCCTGAAAGGTACATGAGCATACTTACAGAAGAAGTAAAGAAAATATTTCTTATAGAAGATAAAGATTATGGTGATGATCCTAATATCTTTGATGAGGTGATGTCTGACATCGATTTTAAAAAATGATTAGATATAATAAAGTCAGAAATTGACTCATTGCACTGGAACCAAGTATGGACCTTAGTGGATCCACCTAAGGGTATCGTACCCATTGGGTGTAAATAGATCTACAAAAAGAAAATAGGTGTCGATGGTAAGGTAGAGACCTATAAAGCTAGGCTTGTGGCTAAAAGTTACAGTCAGCGTGAGAGCATTGACTACCAAAAAACTTTTTCGTCTGTAGCCATGTTGAAATCCATCCACACTCTGCTTGCTATTGCAGCTTACTATGATTATGAAATCTAGTAGATGGATGTGAAAATTACTTTTTAAATGAATATCTTGAGGAAGATACTATATGGAGCATCCTTTGGGTTTCACATTTGGTGATAGTGATCACAGAGTTTGCAAGCTGTAAAGATCCATATACGGATTAAAGCAAGCTTCTCGGAGTTGGAATCATTGTTTTAATGATATGATTAAATCATTTGATTTCATCAAAAATGAAGAGGAATCATGTGTATACAAAAGGGTCAGTGGGAGCACAATAATATTTTTTGTGTTGTACGTGGATGATATTCTCCTCGTTGGAAATAATATTCCCATGCTGATCATGGTCGAAAGATGGTTATCCAAGAAATTCTCCATGAAAGATCTAGGAGAAGCATCCTATATTCTTGAAATAAAGGTCTATAGGGATAGATCTAAAAAGATGTTAGGTCTTTCATAAAAGCTATACATAGAGAATGTGCTGAAGAGGTTCAATATAAAAAATTTTAAAAGAGGATTTTTACCTCTAAGGGCATGGTATTAATCTCTCCAAGACAATGTGTCCTACCATATTTGAGAAAATTCAATGCATGAGTAGGATTCCTTATGTCTCAGTCATAAGGAGCCTCATATTTGTCATGCTGTGTACTCGATCTGATATTGCTCTTACTGTAAGTGTCATGAGCAGGTATCAGTCGAATCCAAACAAGGAGCACTGGATAGCTGTGAAGAACATCCTTAAATACTTGAGAAGGACTAAGGATTTGTTTTTGATCTTTGGAGGAGATTCTGAGTTGCAAGTCGAGGGGTATACTGACTCAGACTTTATGTTTGATCCTGATGATAGAAAGTCTATGTCAGGATATGTGTTCGTTTGCAATGGTAGCACAGTTAGCTGGAAGAGTTCCAAACAACCCATTATAGCAGAATCGATCATAGAGGCTGAGTATGTCGCTGCTTCGGATGCTGCAAAGGAAGACTTCTGGTTCAAAAAATTCATCATGGAACTTAGGGTTATGACATCGGATGCCATACCACTTTACTGCGACAATAATGGAGCCATAGCACTTGGTAAGGAGCTGAGGTCTCATCAAAAATTAAAGCACATCGAGAGGTGGTATCATATCATACGTGACTATCTCGAAAAGAAACATGTCGAGGTGCGAAGAGTAGACTCCATAAAAAATATGGTAGATCCGCTGACAAAGCAATTGAGCCAACTGAAAATGAAAGTCCACCTTGAGAAGATGGGACTTAGATTAATAGCCAATTGGCTTTCATCCAAGTGGAAGATTGTTAGATATTTATCCTAGAAGCCAATATGACTGACATATTGTAATTAATCTAAGATATAATTTTATACTTAATATATTGATTTGATCAATAAAAAGGATCAAGTTTATTTTTTATTCAAGTATGATGTGTCCTTGAATCGTCCATAGAATTAACTTTCGATACATATTCTCAAAGAGTTGAGAATTAGAGATATTTTTAATTCTTAAATACTCTCGATCATAGAATCATCATGAAGATAGAGATCGATCTGGATAGACCAGCATACAGATCATTTCTTTCGAGATAGATGAGTCTCTAATCTACAGTGTAGAGATATTGGATGGTGAGTACGGATAGTTGTTAGAGAATAATTAGTACTGAACGTGACCATACGAGAGATTACTTGAATTTTTATTTAATTGTCAGAGATTGTCTCGATGCTGTAGTTGCATGAATGGTCCTTTGACTTTAGATGGTATTACTGAAGTGAATTTTAGTGTAGGAGTAAAATGATAATTTTAAAACTTTTTTAAAATTATAATTTTATAGTGAAAATTATTAATTAATCTAATTAATTAATATGTATTAACCCTATACAAGGATCTAAATATGATATATATAGCATGCATTTAAATTTAAAATTTTGAATTCTACAGTAAACATTTTATTGTTATGTGTTCAGAACACATTACCTTCGTGTAGGTAGTCGATCGCTACAGTCTGATCACCGTCAGAAAATCTGATCATCATAATATAGCCACACAGTATATCTGGCCTTCGTAGATCATCCATACGAAGCTCTTGGTCTGATTGACTCCTCACGAATGCTAGTTCGTTGCAGAACTCCTTCGATCGGTATCTGTCGACTCTTTGGACACTCTAGATCATCAGCAAAAGAACTTGAGAGATTGATGAAGCTCTTCCTAAAGTTTGGTTGGCTCACGACACTCGTAGCTCACCTTCTCACTTTCCGAACCCTAGGCAGAAACCTTAGGGTACTCACAAAAGACCCTGCGCCCTTTCTCTCTTCTTTTCTTTTCTTTTCTCATGCACAGAGCCTTTCTCACACCACCTTTTCTCTCTAGGATCAGATCTCGCACGCCCCACCTTCTCTCTCATTTTAAAATGGTGCAAGACCACATCTTTTCAGCATTTTTGCCGCGTGAGAGGATAAAGCTAGGTGGTTGCTCACTTGAATTCAAATTGAATTTGAATTCAAGTGCCAACCAACCTATCCTTATCCACTCAAGGTGTGAGAAGAGAAGGGGCATGGGTTCTTTGTGCGTGGAGAATTTACACAAGAAACTTTTTCTCGTGTAGAGAATGGGGCGCATAAAAGTATAGGCTCATTCAAATTCAAACATCATTTGAATTTGAAGGGCCAACTAATCAATCTTTATCCATTCAAATGGTGCACAAGGGAGGGGTGTGGGAAGGCTTCTGCGTGGGAGAAAATTCACGAGAACTTGTTTCTCATGAATTCAAATAGGTGCAGGTGGGTGAGGTGGCGCAGGGAGATAAGTCAAGGTGGTTTCAAATATTAAATCAACCTAATTGAACCAACCTTATTAAAATAGGTTAGGCACAATTAGACTAAGTTAAACCCAACACAATTAGGCTTAATTAGGCTCAATAAAATTTTAATCAAATTAGGAATTGACTAAGCCCAACCCTTGATCAGATCAGGGACCAAACCACCTTGGCGATTAGGTCAACTCTTAACCTAATCGGGTCAAACCCAACTGAATCCAATTCAATTGGACTTGATCCAAAAATAATTACTCAATCAAATTGAGTTAATTAGTGATCAAATTACTAATTAAACCTCTCATAAATACTAAGTCCAAATTCGATGGGCAATCGGGCATCAAAGTCCATCGATATGAAACCCTGATCGAAGAGTCCCAAACCAGTAGGACTCTTGACCCCGGTACCCAAAATGTGTGAAACTCATGATTAGAGAATCTTGATTCTCTATCACAGAGTTTCAGACACATAGGACTCAAAGTCTCCAAGTATTAGGACTCTTGGTCGAAGAGTCCTAGTCCAGTGGGACTCTTCACCTGCCATCAGATCAGATAGGAACCTCTAATGTGTGTAACCCTGCAGGTTCAAACCTAAGCCAGTAGCATAGGAATTAATTTCTGTACTAATCAAAATGACCATCTAGCAATGGTACTCGACGTCCGGATAGGTCGAATAGTCGCAATCGCAACATTCAGAACCTACGCAATATGGTTACTGTATAATTCATCCCTTTTGACCCCTGTGTATAGGATGACTCAGGGTTAAACTATCAACCTTGATTAGATTATTCAAATCGTGCTCAACTCAAACAGTCCTGTGACTCCTCACTAGGACTACCCTGGCCAAGGTTTTGCTAAATTGAAACACGACTGTACATAGCTCCTGAATTGGAGTGGTCAATCCCATCTTGACATACGCACCGACAAGTCAAGTACTTGACTACACCCAGCAGCATTCCGTCACTAAATTAGAAATTCAGGTAGTCCAGTGCCTAAGTGCAGTGAGTTGCTTGCAAGTCACTGTGGCAGTCTCAGGTCAGAGGGATAGTTATACCCATATCCCATCAGAGCAAATCTTGACAGCAAAAAATGCTCCGGAGTCGGTCATGTTCAGTGCAGATGTACCCTTATATCTCACCTATATGTCATACCAGTGTCTCCACACTCCTTGGTTAAGAGGACAACCAACCTATATGGCACACAACGACCTATGCTTGATAAACGTTATTGTCCTTGGTAACAATGTATCATTTGGTCGTGAACAGGTTTAAGGACTAAATGATAAATCCTCCTTTGTCGAGTCTAAATAATTCTAAGAACTTCACCACAACATAAGAGTTCATTAGAAGATGAAACAATTTATGATGAAAAATATCAAAATAACTTTTATTAATTTATAATTCAATACTAATATAAGAAAGAGTACAACCATCAACAGGCTGACGATTGACTTTGGCATACTATTCCCAATAATTACTGCTCACAGTGAGGCTGCTGGAGTTTGATTGACACATAAATATGGATCTCAATGAGCCCTTGTAGTGGATATTGACGACAGTTGGTCCACTGTAGGAGTAGGATGTACATCAAGATGGGATCTATCGATCTTGATAGAGAGAAGTAGTCCTATAAAATTTGAGAGGCTAAGTCTGAGAATTTGTAGCCACAGTAATGTGATTGATGGAAAGGAGTTTCTATAGAAATCATATTGGACTTAGACTGATCAAATCTATCATATGACTGATGTTGAGGTTTATTGATTTATCTATGATCTGCCATCTAGTTGGGACTCACGATAAAAGAACTAAATGACACATTAACTACACTTTGAGGTTCATTTTGGTTCTGTTGGATTGTCACTATATACTGCTAGGTGTCATTGATGGATTGTGAGAGCTCACTAGGATTATTCTGGATCGATAATCTTTGATGAGTTAGAGTGGAATTGTTCTGACCCATTAAAAAGAGTTTCAATAATACCTTAATAAAAAATCATTGTATATCTTACTATCAGATAGAATTGAACTTATGGGTCACATAATAAATGGATTAGATCTGGAATTAACAATTGAACTTATGAAGTGTCAATTGGGTTTAGAGAAATCCGATTGAGTTCAAGACAACCTTACTAGCACATGGTTGGACCCAATTTCTCTTTACATTTAGATTTTTATTTGATAAGATAATTCAAATTTAATTACTTGCTAATAACCTAAATAAATTAGATTTATTAGACTCCAATTATTGATGGTCTAAGGTTTTGGATCAAATAAATTAAGGGTGCAAGTCCTTAATTAATTTTTTGATAGTTAAGTTGGGACGCCACCTTGATTTGATCAAGTTAGGTGTGTCCCACCTTTAGAGGTATGTGGATCCTAATTAGGGCATCCCTTAGGTGCAAAAGAGGATGTGAAATAGTAAGTGCAAGTGCTCCAAGAGTTGGCACGTAATTGGTTTTCTAAAGAAAGTTGAATAACTTAAGTTATTAGGAAACCTAATGCAAGTAGGACTTATGTTATGAGATTAAATAGGATTCAATCCTTATAGCTATTTAAAAGGACCTCTCCTAAGGTCCCAAGGCATTAAAACTAGCAGCCCCCATGCCCCATAGAAAGTCTCCACACCCTCTCTTCCTCTCTCCCTCTCTTCTCCTTGGACGTCCCACACACCATCCCTTTTTGGGACGTCCCAAGTTCTTCCAAGCCCAAGGCGTTGGGCATCTCCTTGCTGATTTTCCAGCCCATGGTAGTACTCAAATCAAGAGAAAAAGGCAAGAGAGAAAAGATCAAGAAAAGAGATCAAAGAGTCGATCACGATCCAGACTTCGTTCAGATTTATAGGCTGAATTTTTTAGAGAAAAAAATTTAATCTTAAGAGGGCTGTTCCAGGCTGATCCTATGTGGATACCTATAGAGGCTGGACACTTATGCCGCTAAGAGAAAATCTCTTCTCTTCTAGATCCAAATTTGAAGGAAAAAATTATGAAACAATATGTCATTCGATCACATGTTAAATTTCGACATAGTTACAGTTTCAGTGTATGAAGTTAGATCCTTATGGTTTATATTTTATGCATGCATGATGTAGATTAAAAGTGTTGTAAATCTATTATTTCACTACAGTATTTAAAAAATAAAATTTTGAAACACACATGCATGCCCCTACATACGAATTCCAACAAAAGTAAATTTTAAAAATTTTAAAATATGCATATTGAAAGCTTTTAACAATTAAAAATATCGAACTGAAATCCAAACTCTAGAATCACCTTGTAGAGTTGAACAAAAAACAAACAAGCATGCAAAGAGATAGAATTTATACTTTCTTAAAAGGGTAATATTGGTAAGATGGTGATCACCATGAGACTCCAAAATAGAAGCTCTCCAATGGTGATCCACATGAAAGTGGGCCAAGATCCTTCCTAATCGATGCACTACCATAGGCTTTCTTCATCAGAACGATCGCACCAATGCTTAGTTGTCTTCAATTTTGCCACTAGTATCATTCCAGGAGAACTCTCTCTAGTAGTCTCACAACTTAGGATTTGATTTTGTACTTCAACATATGAAAAAATCAAACCCTAGAACAAACTATCAACACTTGCTAATTTTCTCACCACCCTTCTTACAACTTTTTCTCTCAATTTTTTTGCCTTTTTCTCAAATTATTTTCCAATTTTTTTTTCCCTTATCACATGCCAATTAGCTTTGATTTTCACCCAAAATCTATCACTTAGCCCATATGGGATGCCCCTTATAAATAGGCCAAGAGGGGATGTGAAGAAGCACCAAGGGGTGCCAACTCTTGGCGCTCTATGTCTTCACGCAGAGAATTTTTCTCTGTGACTTTAAAGTGGCACAGAAGAGTCTTCACACCAAAAGGACTCCTCCTCTTTTGTGCCTCATAAATCTCCCATAAAAAATCAGCATGTAATAATAGAAATCTAGAGGAAAATGAGGAGATGGATAAGAGTCTTTATGAAAAAAGACTCTTCCACTTCTCAACGTAATAAATGGTGGCGATATTCTTTTTTGGGAATGGAACTTGGTGGGTGTGGAGGTCTCGTTCCATACTTGAAACTTCCAAGTTGGATAAGAATCCAATTAAATTAGACCCAATCCAATTAGGTCAAAGATAACTAGTCTAGTTTAGGTCAAACACTTTGAACTTAACTAAATTAGAAACTTGGGTTAACACAATGTGCTAGCATATCAAATTAACCCCTAAGATTTATATTAAATCTAAATTAAATTGGACTAAGATTAAATCTCAAAGTGTGTGACTCATTGGATTCCAAATCTAGCCCAGCAGTGAATACAAACTCTTGACCTAACCCTAATCCGATCAGATTAGGTAAGCTCAAGAGTCCTAATCATCTAGGACTATTCCTAATTAATTTTTGAATTAAACTCTTTTAGTTATGATGAGTCCACAAGTCAAGATTGATATCTAGTAATATCTCATGACTATTCGAAAGATTTAAAATTTTGATAAAAATTATCAAAAATACCCTTCAATGGCAAATTACTGTGTAATTCAATTCTTCAACCAAACCACATCCCAGATGAGCGATGGATATGAAAACATATCAAACCTAATTACTTATCTACATGTATCTCGATCAGAAGACAATAATTCAGTTGATGATATATTAAAATTTTTTTTCTAATTATCATCTTACTTTGGCCAAAGACTTTTAAAATCATCGATCTTTGAGATCACATAGGATGTTCACTCCTCTTATTAAAAATGACTGATCCCTTATTGATCACTCACAACCTCCATGTCCACTTCACCACATCCAGAACACCCCACACAAGGATCAAAAAATCAAATTAGAAAGTAAACCAAAACATAGATCATGTACATAAGGTACCATGGTATTCTCAAGTCAAAAGATTACTTATACAACTCCCACTAGAGAATCAATAACTGACATGTAAATAAGACTCCATTGGATGTTCTCTTAGGTCTATTCAGTAAACTCATTCTCTAATAAGCACCTATATCTTGTATTAGTGTCACCACACAAGTGGTTGTGAGATCAACCACCCTCATCACTGAGCATACATAGGACATGCCAGTCTAATCGATATCATTGATCTCCAACTCAATGAACCAATGACTGAAAATATTTTAGGTCATGGTTATCAAAGATTTAGGTCTCACTGGTATGATCTCATCACGGCCCTAAAACTATTGCCCTGACCTACAGGGTTCATTATAATCTTAAAATAATAATAAGATGCAGCATATAATGAATCAAAAAAGCTTATTTTATTAAATATCAATGCCAATTACATAAGTTTGAAAGATAAATTATAAAAAACATCCAATCGTATCCCATATGCGATTGGCTTGTAGGGTATTATCTTTCACTAAACCCAATAGACTGCAAATAGATCTTCAAAAAGAAGATTGGAGCAGATGGTCAGGTGGAGACATATAAGGCTAGACTGGTGGCAAAAGATTTCGGACAAAAGCAAGATATTGATTATGAAGAAATCTTTTTCATCCGTAGCTATGCTCAAAGTCTATTCGGATCATGCTTGCTGTTACTGCATACCATGACTGTGAGATCTGACAAATGGATGTCAAGACTGCCTTCCTCAATAAAAATCTTAAGCAGAAAATCTATATGACTCAGCTAGAGAGATTTATCTCTGGTGGGAGAGTAAATAAAGTATGCAAGCTAAATAAATCTATTTATGAATTAAAGCAAGCATGGAGTTGGAACATCCATTTTGATGAGACAGTCAAGTCGTTTAGCTTTATCAAAAATATAGATGAATCTTGTGTGTACAAGAAGACTAGTGGGAGTGTTGTTGTCTTCTTGATCTTGTATGTGGATGACATACTACTTATTGGAAATGATGTCCTTATATTGCAGTTGGTCAAAACATGGCTATCACAAAAGTTTTTCATAAAAGACTTGGGTGAAGCATCCTATATACTTGGTATAAAGATCTGCAGAGATAGATCGAAAAGGATGCTTGATTTATCCCAATCTAAGTACATAGACCTTATGTTAAAGAGGTTCAACATGGAAGAAAGTAAAAGAAGTTACTTGCTTATGAGTCATGGCATACAACTCTATAAGAAGATATCTACTAAGATAAATGAACAGAGAAATAGAATGAGCTCTATTCCTTATGCTTCGATTGTAGGATCGATTATGTATGCTATGTTATATACCAGGCCTGATGTAGCTTATGTCTTGGGCATTGTAAGCAGATTTCAGGCAAATACAGAGGAGGATCATTGAAAAATTGTGAAAAATATACTCAAGTACTTGAGAAGGACTAGAGATGATTTTCTTATATATGAAGGATCTGATTTGTAACTAAAAGATTATACTGTTTCTAATTTTTGATCTGATTCAGATGATAGTAAATTCATATTTGGGTATATATTCATCCTGTATGGTAGAGCAGTAAGTTGGAAGAGTTCAAAACAGTAAATCGTTGCTGACTCAATCACTGAGATTGAATATATCGCTGCTAGTGAGGCTGTTAAGAAGGCCGTCTAGATGAAAAGGTTTATTTTAAAATTGGATGTGGTTTCAAAAATTAAACAACCAATGCCTCTTTATTGTGACAATACTGGGACAGTTGCTCAAATTAAGGAATTGAGGTCTCATCATAAATCCAAGCACATCCTAAGATAGTTCTACCTTGTTCGAGAGATAGTCGAAAGATACGATGTGATCGGAGAGCGAGTTGACACCACGAACAATATAGCAGATCTATTCATTAAGGTCTTGTTATTACAGCAGTTTGACCACCACCTAGATTGCATGGGCATTAAGTATAGGGGCGATTGGCTTTAGTGCAAGTGGAAGATTGAAAGAATTATGTCCTACAAGCCAATCACATATGAGATGTAATGAGGTATTTTTCTATATTTTATCTTTCAAACTCATGTACTTGACATTGTTAATTAATAAAATAGGTATTTTGATTTATTATATGCTACATCTTATTATTGTTTTAGATTATGATGAACCCTATAGGTCTAGACAATAGTTTTAGGGCCATGATGAGATCATGCTAGTAAGACTTAAATCCTTGATAGCTCTGATCTAAAGTATTCTTAGTCATTGGTTCATTGAGTGAGAGATCAATGATATTGGTAAGACTGACACATCCTATGTATGCTCAATGGTGAGGATGGTTGATCTCACAACTACTTGTGTAGCGACACTAATACAAAGATGTGGATGCTCATTAGAAAATGAGTTCATTGAATTGACATGTGAGAGAATATCTGATAGAGTCTTATTTATATGTCAGCTGATTATTCTCTAGTGGGAGTTGTGCAAGTGATCCTTTGACCTGAGATCACCATGGTGTTGGATGTATACTCTAGAAGCCAATCTTGGCTGACGCATATTATATTTTTAGGATATGATTTATTCTTTATGGATATTATATTTTTATTCATATTTTATGTGTCTATGAATCATTCAAGAGATTAACAAGATAATGACACATATTCTTAAAGAGTTGAGAATTTGAGACATGTATCATTGATGGTTAATTTCTAAATTGATCATGATCATAGGATCATCATGGAGATGATGATTGATCTAGATAGACCAATGCATAGATCACTTTCTTCAGATAGATGGATCTCAAGTCTGCAGTATAATGATACTGGAGCGAGAGTGCAGTGGGTTCTTAGAGAATAACTAGCACTGAACGTGACTAACACGAGAAGTTACATGGATGTCTGCTCATTCGTTAGTGATTTTCTCGATGCTGCAGTTGTATGACTGGTCCTTTGACCTGCAGTGCTATAGCTACTCACAGTGAGGCTGCTAGAGTTTGACTATACATAAACATGGGTCTCAATGAGCCCTTATAGTGGATGTTGGTGACAGTTGGTCTACTGTAGGAGTAGGATGTACACTTAGATGAAATCTGTTGATCTTAGCAAAGAGAGTAGTCCTATGGGATTTATGAAGATGAGTCTTTAAGTTTATGGCAATAGCATTGTGATTAATAAAAAAGAGTTTCCATGAGAATCACATATGGACTCGAGCTGATTGAATCTATCATATGACTGATGATGAGGTTTGACGATTCATCTATGACTTGTCATCTGGTCGAAACTTATAATAGAGAGACTGTATCATGCGTTAACTGCAACTAGAGGTTCATCATTTTTTATTCTGCTGGGTTGTCACTACATACTGCTAGGTGTCACTGATGGATTGTGAGATCCATGACTATCATCTTGATGATTGATGATCTTTAGTGGGCAGAGTTGGAATGGTTCCAACCCATTGAAAAGAATTTCAATGATATTGTGATAGGGATCACAATATATCTCACTACCAGACAGAATAGAACCTATGGGGTCACACATAAAGAGGCTTTCGACTGATCAGATAGTTGAATTATGATTATGAATCATGATAGAATTTGATTATCAATTTGATTGATGATTGATCCCATGCAAAAGTTGCATTAAGTAACTCACTAAAGAGTTAGTGAGTTTTAGAGAATTAATTAGCAATTGGATTGCTAATTAGCTCAATTTGATTGAGCAATGGGGCTTGTATCAAGTCTAATTAAATTGAATTTAATTTGACTTGACATGAGTTTGATTTGATCAAATCTAATTGGATTATTAGATAACCAAATTGCATGGGAGAATGATTTCTAATTAAATTAGAATTTGAGTTTGACTCAATTTCTCATTAGACTAGGATCTAAATAAGAATATTTGAATTTCTATTTAGACTAAAAATTTTTATATTGATAGGTGTATCAAATCCTAATTGGATTAGGATTAAATTGAGTTTGACTCAAGCACCAAGAGAGAGTCTAAAAGGTCTAGGACTCCTTCTCTAATTAGGTAACATCTAATCTAAATAGTTTGGACTCCAAATCAAATTTAATTTTTTATCTATTTAGGTCTAATCAGTTCCTAATATGATTAGGATTGGTTGAGATTTAAATTGATTTAAATCAGCCACCTAAAAGAAGAGTCCCATGAGATTAAAATTTCTCCTATCCATGTGCCACATATTAGCCCCATGCCCTACTTTAATTAGCACTAATTTTTCTTCATAGGATGTGAGATGTTTTAGCACATAATAAGTTCATGCCATCCTCTTTTCTCCCATGTGATATAGGGTGCAAATAATAGAGTTGTGAGCCGCATCAAAAAACAAGAGTCCAAGGTTGTTTGGTCTCTTATCTCCTACCCAAAACCAAACCCTCTTTTATTTAAACAAGGGACCAAGAGAGGGGCGGCAACCAACTTGATAAGATCAGATTTTTGATGCCATAAGAAAGGGAAGATGTGCATGGAAAATTACAAGGAGAGATCGTGGGATGATGGTCAAGGTGTGAGGTAAGTTGGATGTTCTTATCCCTTCTTTCTTACAACAACTAAAGGTTGGTAGTTAGGACATCTCTCTCTCTTGTGTCCATGTTTGAATATGGGTTTCTCCTCTTCTCTTTATCCAAAAGTTGGATAAAATTCTTACATCTCTAGTGTAGAGATTTGGTGCATGAATTTTAGGAAGAAAAGAGATGAAAGGATTCTTCTCATGATCTCTAGCGTAGAGATCAACATCCTCCTATATTTTTCTTCTTCTCTAAGAGTATCTTGAGAGAAAAGAAGATTTTCAACCATCAAGATGCAATCTTTGCAAGAGAGTTAGCACCTCGATGAGCTCATTAAGCTTCTGATCAGATTGAAGTCTTGTGTGGATACTCATAGAAGTCAGATGCTTGTGCGGCTTCAAAAGACCTTCAGAAGATATTCATAATCATCAGTTCGCAGTGAAGATCGATCCGTGCCAAGATATGTTCTCTATTATTTTTTTTATTTAATTTTTATATCTAAATCCTATCTCACATATAATGATTCTATTTTTAATTTTAAGATTTGATCTTATGCATGCTAAGATTAAATTAGATTTAATCTAAAATTTTTAAATTTCGCTGCATACTCTTTTGAAAAATTTTTTGCATATATGAAACCATGAAACTCCAACAGTGATATTAGAGTCACATCATATGCATGAGATTAGGATTTAAATTTAAGATTTAAAGAGAAAAACTTCAGATCTAAAAGTTTTTGATATCGTTCTGACATAAGGTTGCCCGGACATAACTTGTTATACTGTATGGTTATCTTAAAATGATGTTAAAATTTTTAATTAAATAAAATTTTAGATCTAATTTTTTAATATATATGTGATATATGATTTGTTGTTTAGATCTGAAAAAAGTTTTGAGATCTATTTTGATTCGTATATATAATATATGAAAGCATGTTTAGGACTGAAATTTATTTCTATGATCTGAACTTATTCATGTATATGATATATATTTGTATGTGTGATCTAAAATTATTTTGAGATCTAAATATATTTTTCATGTACAAAATTTAGATCTAAAAATTTAGATTTAAGATCTAAAATTAGTGTTTGTGTATGAAGGATTGGTCATGGGTAGATCAAATTAGGTCATGTAATTAGATTACATCTAGGATTTCTGATTTGATCATATTAGGTCTAAATCAATTTAGCAATTGATCAAACTAAGTCAAGTGTTGATTAGGATGAGGTCAATAGAGCTTAAGATCATATAATTATTGTTGATTGAATCGATTAACACCCATACGTAGAATCGATTAACCTAAGGACCTAATTTGGCTTTATGGCTCGAATCTAATTCACCTAAGCTAACCTATTCGGATCAATTAATCAATTGATGTCTAAGGCAAGTAATTGAAAGATGATTATTTAATTAATTTTGTTTGCTGATCTGATCAATTTATTGATGTTTAAGAAAAGCAATGGGGAGACCCCCACCAATCTCCACTTACCTAGCCAATTTGGAAGATTGAGTCTCAAATATGGTTGCTTGACAGTTTGATTTAGCCCATGCCATTTAGATCAGTCATGTGATGACTGATTAGATGAGACATAAACTCAAATCTCTTCATAAATATTAAGTCCAATGGTCTTCCACTATTGTAAATGTGCGGACGTGCTACTGACGTTGATTGTTCGTGGCTGATCACAGTGGTTCAGTTGCATCAGGAACACGTAACCACTCTTTTAGCAAAGAGTTGCTCTAGGGTAAAGATAGGGTTGGGTCCAATAACTGTTAGGTGAGGGACCCAATGATAGCTTTGCACTTGCTTATGAATGGTGAGTCTGACTTAACTAAGAAGTATGGGCAATAACTATTAGGTGAGAAACTAAGTAGCTACAACATGCTTAGAGAAGTATCTGGATAAAGAATTGTCTACACATCAATGTTTGTTCATGTTATCAATAACGATTAGATGAGGTGCACAGCATCGGTGGGATCGCAGCACTCACTAGAAACTCAGTTGTCATGTTAGGATTTTCGTTTCTCCATTCGAAGAGTGTGAGAGGTTTGATAAAATAGTGAGAGTCTCTTTTTGCATCTAAAAATTTTTAAAAAAAATTATAAAATAAGTATAAATATTCAATTAGAATCTTTGCTCTCTGCTGTTTATTGTGTTAGCTTTTAACCCTCTAGCTCAAATCTCAGATATCAATCGATTAATCGAAACTAATTACATAGATTGGCTCACAAACTTGATAATCATTCTTAAGTTTTAGAATATTAAGCAATGTTCTCTATTAGGTTATTCTAATGTTAACAGCTTGTTCAGCCCAAAGTCAATGAGCTATACTTGATGAGTGGATGGACAATGACAATAAAGATTAGTGCTATATATTGAAGTCCATGTTAAATGAACTCTAATGTATACATAAGCACATGTTCACTATCAATGACACATAGATTCATCTACAAGTATTGTGAGGTGATCAGAGTTGCACAGCGCATAAGATGCATAATGGGCAGTCAGTCTATAATCGTTATTTGATAATGATCAGGGACATTAAGTAGCTTGAAAGGCTCGACATGACCATGCATAAGAAATTGCTTATGGATTTGATCCTGTAATCTTTATTTAGTTTATATAGATAGTTTATGGTAAACTACCATATGAAAGACCATCTTGGCATCTTATCTGAATTGGTCAAATTATTGCTAATAAAGAAATCTTGAAAGAGTTCAGAGGTTAATACTTGGAGAGCCTAAAGAAATAAAGACACGCATAGAGTGGGCATGTCAAAATTGCTAAATGCTATCCTTACAATTGTCTCTTCTCTCAGTTGACCTATAGACTCTAGTGATTTTATATAGAGTTGATGGGAAGGTAAAGGGCTGAGGAAGTAACCTTTGAAATTGGCATAGGGCAAGAGTTACTGCTGTGGCCATGGGTATCTGTCCTTTGTGATTATCGTTTGGATTTAATTCTTAGAGGTAATTTCTATCATTTGCATGGTGATGTGTCTATGAACTTAATTGAGTAAGCAGTGAATGCCATTGGATTTGAGAGATCCAGAGTTGAGATAAACCTAGAGTATATATGGGGCCTTAGGCTAAGTCGTATTGGAGAAGAAATGATTAACAAACTGGAAAAATATGAGCTTTTGGGCTTATTGAGTATTGAGTCATATCTGTTGGGTTCTGGCAATGTAGCAAAAAATAATTTTTAAAATTTTAAAATCAAACAAGTTAATAGTTTTATCAATTAAAACTATTGAGCCGGAATCCAAACCCTAGAATCACCTTGCCAATATTGATAAAACAAAATCAAGCATGCAAAAGAGATAAAATTTTATACTTTCATCAAAATAAAAAAGTGGCATGTTGGTGTTCTCTACAAGATCCCAAGAAAAAAATCCTCCAATGGTGATCCACATAGAAGTTGGCCAAGGTCCTTCCCAATCGGTATGCTGCCGCAGCCTTGTCTTCTCAAGAACACTACTGGCTTCAAACTTGCATCATAATCATATCAAACTCAGTTGCTTTTGATCTTCTCACCAGAATGACACCTATACTTCAGATGTCATACAACTTAAGATTTAATTTTTGGCTCCAACATATGAAAAAATCAAATCCTAGGGCACTCAAGCAACACTTGCTGAAAATCTCACTACTCTTATAGCAACTTTTGCCACTCAAAATTTTCTTTCTTTTTCTTCAAAATTTTTTTCAATTTCTTTTTTTATTTACCACATCCCTTCTGTCTAGTTTCAACTAAAAATCATAGCAAGAAGTCATGTGGGGTATCCCCTATAAATAGGGGACCAAGGGACGTCACATGGGATGAAGGGGCGCCCACCTTTGGCGCTCCAAATTCTCACATGCCAACTAAATTCACCGAGTGAATTTTTGGTAATCTAAATATTTGGAGTAGAAGAAATCTTAGTCTTCTATGTGTCATAAAAAATTTAATAAATTTTGGCATCAAAACATAGGATTTCTAATCAGGAATTTAAGGCAACGCATATTAGTTAAGAGCCTTCATTAAGAAGGACTCTCCACTTCACATGCCATAAAGTGGTGGGCGGAATTTATTTTTTGCTATGACTTCTAGTGGGTGCAGAGGAGTCCTTCTCCACTTAAAATTGGTTCAAGTTAGATAAGCTTCCAATTTAAATTGACCCAATCCCATTAGGTCAAAGGCAAATGGTCTAGGTTAGCTCAAACACTTTGATCTAAACCAATTTGAAAACTTGGGTTAATACAATGTGCTAGCATATCAAATTAACTCATAAAATTTATATTAAACTCTAATTAGATTAGACTAAGGTTAAATCTTAAAGTGTGTGATCTATTGGATTCCAAATCTGACCAGCAGTAGACCAAGACTTTCGACGTAACCCTAAGCTGATGAGATTAGGTCACCCAAAGAGTCCCAATCAACTTGGACTCATCCAAATTGACTTCAGAATTAAACTTTTTTAATTCTATCGAATTCATAAGTTAAGATTGACATCTAGCAACATGTCATGACTATCCGAAAGATTTAAAATTTTGATAAAAAATTACCAAAATATCCTTCAGTGGTAAGTTTCTGTGTAATTCAATCTTTCAATCAAACAACATCCTAGATGAGCTATGGGCATAGAAATATATCAAATCCAATCACTTATCATTATGTATCTTGATTTGAAGGTGATGATTCAGTTGATAATATATTAAATTTTTTTTTCTAATTATCATCTTGCTTTGGCCTAAGACTTCCGAATCATCATCTTATGAGATCACATAGGATGTTTGCTCTCCTTATTAGAAGTGACTGATCTCTTATTGATCACTCACAATCTTCATGCACACTTCACCATATCTAGAACACCCCACATAAGGATCAAAGAATCAAGTTAGGTAGCGAACCAAAATATGAATCCATGTACACAAGATATCATGGTGACCTCAGGTCAAAGGATCACTTACACAACTTCAATTAGAGAAACATCAGTTGACATATAAATAAGACTCCATCTGATATTCTTTCATAGGTCAATTCAGTAAACTCATTCTCTAATGAGCACCCATATCCTTGTATTAGTATCACCACATAAGTGGTTATGAGATTAACCACTCTCATTTTTGAGCATACATAGGATATGCTAGTCTTACCAGTATCATTGATCTCCGACTAAATGTACCAATGACTAAAAATATTTTTGGTTAGGACTATCAAGGAATTAGATCTCACTAGCGTGATCTCATCATGGCCCTAAAATCATTGCACAAACCTATGGAGTTCATTATAATCTTAAAATAAATAAGATGCAGCATATAATGAAATAAAAATATCTATTTTATTAATATAAATATCAATTTATATGAGTCTAAAAGATAAATTACAAAAAACATCCTATCACATCCCATATGTGATTGGCTTGTTGGGCATTATTCTTTCAATCTCTCACTTGTACTTAAAGCCAATCGCCCCTATACTTGATACCTATGCTATCAAGATAGCAGTCAAACTGCTGCTTTGACAAGATCTTAGTGAATGGATCTGCTATATTATTTTTGGTGTCATCTCGCTCTATGATCACATCGTGTCTTTCGACTATCTTCCGAGTGAGGTGGAACCATCTTAAGATGTGCTTGGATTTATGGTGAGACTTTGGTTCTTTGGCTTGAGCAACTGCTTTAGTATTATCACAATATAGAGGCACTGGTTGTTCAATCTCCGAAACCACATCCAACTCTGTGATAAATTTTTTCATCCAGATGGCCTCCTTAGTAGCCTCACTTACAGCAATATACTCAGCCTCATTGATCGAGTCAACAACAGTTTGCTGTTTGAAATTTTTCTAACTAACTGCACCACCATACAAGGTGAACACATAGCCAGATATCGATTTGCTATCATCAGGATCAGATTGAAAACAAGAATCAGTATAACCTTCCAATTTTAAATCAGATCCATCATATATCAGAAAAATATCTCTAGTCCTTCTCAAGTACTTGAGTATGTTTTTCACAACTTTTCAATGATTCTCCTTGAGATTAGTCTGAAATTTGCTTACAATATCCAAGGCATAAGCAACATCAGGTCTGGTACATAACATAGCATACATTATTGATCCTACAGTCGAAGCATAAGGAATAGAACTCATTCTATTTTTCTTTTCAGATGTCTTAGGAGACATCTTCTTAGAGAGTTGTATGCCATGACCTATGGGCAAGTAATCTCTTTTACTTCCCTCCATGTTGAACCTCTTCAACACAAGGTCAATATACTTAGACTGGGACAAGCCTAGCATTCTATTCGATCTATCCTTATAGATCTTAATATCAAGTATATAGGTTGCCTTGCCCAAGTCTTTCATGAAAAACTTTTGTGATAGCCAAGTCTTGACCGATTGCAATATCGAGATATCATTCCCAATGAGTAGTATGTCGTCTACATACAAGATCAAGAAGATAATAGTACTCCCACTAGTCTTCTTGTACATACAAGATTCATCCATATTTTTGATAAAACCAAATAATTTGACTGTCTCATCAAAATGGATGTTCTAGCTCCTCGATGCTTGCTTTAATCCATAAATGGATCTATTCAGCTTACATCCTGATTTGCTCTCCCACTTGAGACAAATCCCTTTGGCTGAGTCATATAGATTTCTTCTTCAAAGTTTCTATTAAGGAAGGTAGTTTTGACATTCATTTATCAGATCTCATAGTCATGGTATGCTGCTATAGCAAGCATTATCCAAATGGACTTGAGCATAGCTACCGATGAAAAAGTTTCTTCATAGTCAACACCTTATTTTTATTTGAAACCTTTTGCCACCAGCTTGGCCTTATAGGTCTCTACCTGGCCATCTGCTCCAATCTTCTTTTTGAAGACCCATTTGCAGCCTATTGGGGTCACACCTTCAGGCGCATCAGCCAAAGTCCATACTTGGTTGATATACATGGAGTCCATTTCAGATTTCATGGCATTTAATCACTTGTCAAAGTCACTACTCATGACAGCTTCTGAATAGGTCGTAGGTTCATCATTCTTAATGATGTAAGTTGTATTATCATTCTCAATGATAAACCCATATCTTAGTGGTATACTATGTACTTTACTTGACCTTTGAAGAGGAGGTGTATGAAGTGGCTGTGCCTCAACAATCGGCATAACTAATTGAGAACTATTTGATGAATTTTGGATGGGTTGTAGGTTTTGAACTTTCTCAAGTTCAACAGACCTCTCACTGCCTCCTTCTTGGATAAATTTTTTCTCCAAAAAAATGGTATGTCTACCGACAAACACTTTTTGTTGAATAGGATTATAGAAGTAGTATCCTATACTCTCCTTGGGATAACCTACAAACCTGTATCTTTCTGATCTAGCATCTAGCTTATGTCCATCAATATTTTTTACATAAGTCGAGCAACCTCATATCTTCAGATACTTAAGATTGGATATTTTTTCTTTCCATATTTCATATGGAGTGCTGAAAATAGATTTCGAAGGTACTTTATTTAAGATATACGCTGCAGCCTCGAGGGTGTATCTCCAAAAGGATATCGAAAGATTCGTGAAACACATCATGGACCGCACTATATCTAATAAGGTGCGGTTCCTTCTTTCCATAATTCTATTTAATTATAGAGCATAAGGAGGTATCCATTGAGAAAGTATTTCATTTTGTTTCAAATAATCGAGGAACTCATTGGATAAGTATTCTCCTCTTCGATCTAATTGAAGAGTTTTAATACTTTTACCAGTTTATTTTTCGACCATTCTTTGATACTCTTTAAATTTATCAAAAGATTCAAATTTGTATTTCATCAAATACACATATCCAAACCTAGATCTATCATTAGTAAACGTGATGAAATAAGAATATCCACCTCTGGCTTGAGTTAACATCGGACCACATACATCAGTATGTACCAAGTCCAAAATATCACTTGCTTTTTTTCTATGTCCAGTAAATGGAGTCTTGGTCATTTTATCCATGAGATAAGATTCACAAGTTTTATATGATTCATAATCAAAAGGATCAAAGAAACTATCTTTATATAACTTGTTAATCCTTGACTCATTTATATGGTTAAGTCGGCAGTGCTAGAGGTATATAACATTTACATCCTTTCTCTTTCTTTTCTTCATATTATCAACATGAAGCACATTATCATTAAGTAAAAAAATAAAAGATTATTATCAATAAAAGTATTTCTATAATATTCATTAAAAAAGTAAATAGAACAATCATTGTTCTTTGCAATTATTTCAAAACCTTATTCCAATAACAATGGTATAGAAATTATATTTTTAACAATATCAAAAATATAATAATAGATCTTTAGTTTCAAAATTTTGTTCGAAGATAACTTTAAAACCCTGGTTCCTATGGCTTCAACCTGAATGGACTCTCCATTAGCGTCGAACAGCTTGAAGTCACCTTTATTCAGGTTCTTTTCTTCTTGTAGACCCTGTAATGATTTGCAAAGGTGTGAACCATAGACAGTATCCAATATCCAAGAATTTGATATTGAAGAACTTAATGATAAATTAGTTTGTATGATATATAAATATTTAACAATATTTGCTGATTTCACGGTTGCAAGATACTCCTTGCAATTTTTCTTCCAGTGGCCCTCCTTATCATATTGATAGTAAGTACCTTTGACGGAGACCTTACTTTTTTTTTGGAGATGCCAGCCTTAGGGTTCAACTTTTTTTTAGAATCTTTTTTTTATCTTCTTCTTGCTAATCTTATCAACATGAAGGATCTGAGTTTTTTCATCCTTGAAATGACTCTCTGCTGTTTTCAACATATTCAGTAGTTTAGACAGATTGATGTTCAGTTTGTTCATGTGATAATTAATAACAAACTGAGAAATGGAGTCAGGAAGAGACTGCAGGATCAAATCCTTGCTCAGTTCACCATCCATGGCAAAATTCAGCTATCCCAGATGAGTGATCAAATTAATCATCTTTAGGACATGTGTTTGCACAGAGGTGCCTTCAGTCATACGGGTGTGGAACAACTGCTGGAATATCTTATATCGAGCAGTTCGACTTTATTCTCTATATAGCTCCTTAAGATTAAGGAGAATGGAGGAAACATCCATGTCCTCATGCTGCTTCTGGAGCTCATTGCTCATGGAGGCAAGCATGATGCATTTGATAGTCACGCTATCATCTTTCCACATCTTATATGCAGTCTTATCCTCCTCGAAAGCATCTTCCTCAAAAAAATCTGGAGCAAGTGTATCCAGAATGTAGAAGACTTTCTCCTGAGTGAGAATAATTCTCAAGTTCCTTAACTAGTCGATATAGTTAGGATCAGTCAACTTGTTTGCATCTAGGATACCTTTAAGTGAAAGTGAGGATGTCATGAGTGTAGTTAATCTACAATAATAAGAACATAATATAGGCAGATAACTCATGATGACAAGCACAACTGGACTAGGATTTTTATCTAATTGTGTCTTCCACTATTTTATCGAACTTCATAGCCCTCAAATATGAAAATCAAGAAATATTCTAATATTTTTTAGTGAGATTGTGATCTCTATTCCTCACAAGCACCTTGTGGATAGCACAACAAGCATTCATGAGTTCAAGAGTAGGTAACTTTTTACCAATTATGCTTTACAATTCTAAATATCTTTCATTCTGACCTCTAGATTATATATAGTCTTGTGGAGAGCACAACAAACTATAGTGTTCTAGTTAAGTTGACCCTTCAATCCTATATGGTCATACTTAAACAATGCTGTCCTTGTGGATAGCACAATAAAATAATACTATTCAAATATGCCATAAGCATCAATATGCACTTGATCAATATCATATCAATTTTTATAGTAAGCCTTATGGATAGCACAACAAGCTCACTAAGATCTTGACATATTCTATCGATCAAGTTTGAAGGAAGACCCTTGTAATGTCTACATCACTAATTAATCTAAGTCTAAAAATCAACAAGATCAAATTGGCTAAGTAAGTAGGTGGAAGGCTCCCTGTAGCTTTTCTAGACACCAATAGAGTTGGCTAGACCAACATATGGATCTAATTAGAAAATTACTATTTACACTTTCTTCGACACCAATTGATCTTAAGAATTCGACTTTTGATTAAAAGTGAATCCTGATATTACAACTTAATATAATTTTTATGAGAGACTTTAAACTGGTCTCGATACATCCTAACTACAACTGTATAAAATATACTTTACATATTATGCAATGCTTCTAAAATTCATAATTACAATCATATAATCTAGCCAAAATCATATAAGGGTGCACTTGAGATCAAAATATATGACAAGCATATTGAAGAAATATAGCAAACCCTAATCACATTAGGCATGCAAAACACCCTAAACCATACATCGATATAAGCATCATGCAACCATGATAATATAAATTTTAAAATTATCATAAATTTATAATTGAATAATTAAAATTTAACATCATGGTATATATAAAGTCAAAATATTTTTTAAGTTGAAAGATCGATGCTAAAAAAAATAATGCAGTATTTTTGGCAGGATATATGATCAATAACAATTCTATGTAATAATTTTGTACTTGTTTGATCGAATCAGATAAGGATGGCTCTGATACCACTATTGAATTTTGACCACATAGTAAAAAATAATTTTTAAAATTTTAAAATCAAACAAGTTAATAGTTTTATCAAATAAAACTATCGAGCCAGAATCCAAACCCTAGAATCACCTTGTCGATATCGATAAAACAAAATCAAGCATGCAAAAAAGATAGAATTTTATACTTTCACCAAAATAGAAAAGTAGCATGTTGGTGTTCTCCATAATATCCCAAAGAAGAAGTCCTCCAATGGTGATCCACATGGAAGTTGGCCAAGGTCCCTTCCCAAACGGTGTACTGCCGCAGCCTTATCTTCTCAAGAACACTACCGGCTTCAAAACTTATTTCATGATTAGGCCAAAGCCTAGTTACTTTTGATCTTTCCATCAAAACAACACTAAGAAGACACTCTTCAGATGTCATACAATCTAAAATTTGATTTTTGATTCCAACACATGAAAAAATCAAATCTTAAGCACGTAAGCAACACTTGCTGAAAATCTCACCACTCTTGTAGCAACTTTTGCCACTCAAAATTCTCTTTTTTTTTTTTCAAAATTATTTTAGCATTTTTCTTATGTTACCATGTCTCTCCTCTCTAGATTTAGTAAAATATCATAGCAAGAAGCCATGTGGGGCATCCCCTATAAATAGGGGACCAAGGGATGTCACATAGGATGAAGGGGCACCAACCTTTGGTGCTCCAACTTTCCACTTGCCAAATAAATTTACTGAGTGAGTTTTTGTTGATCCAAATACTTAGAATAGAAGGACTCTAGTCTTCTATGTGTCATAAAAAATTCAATAAATTTTGGCATTAAAACATAGGATTTCTGATCAGAAATTTAAGGCAACACGTATTAGTTAAGAGCCTTTATTAAGGACTCTCCACTTCACATGCCATAAAGTGGTGGGCGGCATTTATTTTTTGCTGTGGCTTTTGTGGGTACAGAGGAGTCCTTCTCTACTTAAAATTGGTTTAAGTTGGATAAGGTTCCAATTTAAATTGACCCAATCCTATTAGGTCAAAGGCAAACTGATCTAGGTTAACTCAAACACTTTGATCTAAACCAATTTGGGAACTTGGGTTAATACAATGTGCTAGCATATCAAATTAACCCATAAAATTTATATTAAACTCTAATAGATTAGACTAAGATCAAATCTCAAAGTGTGTGACTCATTGAGTTCAAATCTAGCTAGTAGTGGATCAAGATTTTTGACGTAACCCTAATCTGATGAGATTAGATCACCCGAAGAGTCCCATCAACTTGGGACTGTTCTAAATTGACTTCAAATCAAAAACTCTTTTAATTCTGAAAAAATTCACAAGTTAAGATTGATATCTAGTAATGTGTCATGACTACCCAGAAGTTTAAAATTTTGATGAAAAATTATCAAAATATCCTTCAGTGAAAATTTCTATGTAATTCAATCTTTCAGTCAAATAATATCTCAAATGAGCTATGGGTATGAAAATATATCAAACCCAATCACTTATTATTATATATCTCGATTTGAAGTTGATGATTCAATTGGTAATATATTAGAACTCTTTTTTAATTATCATCCTGCTTTAGTCAAAGACTTTTGAATCATCGTCCTATGAGATCACATAGGATGTTTGCTCCCTTAATTAAGAGTGATTGATCCCTTATTGATCACTCACAACCTCCATGCATACTTTACTATATCCAGAACACCCCACACAAGGATCAAAGAACAAAGTTAGGTAGCCGAACCAAAATATAGATCTATGTACACAAGATACCATGGTGGCCTCAGGTCAAAGGATCACTTACACAACTCCCACTAGAAAAACATCAGTTGACATGTAAATAAGACTCATCTGATATTCTCTCATAGATCAATTCAGTGAACTCATTCTCTAATGAGCACCCATATCCTTGTATTAGTGTCACCACACAAGTAGTTGTGAGATCAACCACTCTCATTTCTGAGCATACATAGAATATGCTAGTCTTACTGGTATCATTATTCCCTGACTCAATATACTAATGATTAGAAATATTTTAGGTTAGGGCTATCAAGAAATTTGATCTCACTAGCATGATCTCATCATGACCCTAAAATTATTGTCCAAACCTATGGGGTTCATTATAATCTTAAAATAAATAAAATACAACATATAATGAAATAAAAATATCTATTTTATTAATATAAATATCAATTTATATGAGTTTGAAAGATAATTACAATAAACATCCTATCACATCCCATATGTGATTGGCTTGTAGGATATTATTCTTTCAATATCTAGTTTGTGCATTATCTCTTTGAGAAATATAACCAAGCTACTATTATGGGACAAGAGAAAAAGGACCACTGAGATACTTATCCTTGTATACATTTGATGTGTGTAGTCCATATGATGTGCTAACAAAGGAGTTGTCTCTACTTTGTTACTTTTATCGATGATCAGTCATGGTATGGATAAGTATATGAGATATAAATCTGAAATTGTTAAAAGGTTCAAAAAATTTAGATGTAAAGTAGAGAAGCAAATCAAAAAAATTTTAAAGATACTTCGATCAGATTGAGGATGCAATACCAAAAAAAAATTTCTCTGTTATCTCATATAATGACATAGTTTCATATTGGATCCCTCTTAGTACATCTCAGCTCAATGAGATAAAAAAAGTTATGGGACTATATAAGATATGATCCGATCCATGATAAACTTCACTGATTTATTTTATTTTTTTGAGAACATGCTTATTTCTGTGAAATTAGGTTCTCCCTAAACTTATTCTTACCACACTGTATGAGATATGGTATAGTGAGAACTTAATCTTAGTTATTTCAAGATCCAAGGATGTCCAGCCTGTGTCAAGGATAGCAGATGGATATGTTAGAGGATAGGTCTATAAAGCTCATCCTAAAAGAGTTTGGGATACTACTTTCTAATAGGATCACAATGTGATTGTATCCAACATATTATCTTCTTGAAAAATTATTTATCCAAGATGAAGTAGTGGGAGGAAGGTTAAGCTTGAAGTGAGTGTCTCTGAAGAGCAGCGAGCTATAAGACCTAAAGAATCTATTTATGATGAGCTAGTATGCATATATTCCTCCTCCATCCCGAACATATAGTAGGATCTCCAATCCTCTCGAAAAGTATTTGGGTATGCTTAACAGAGGATGTAGAGAAAATCATTTCCATGAGAGATAGAAAACATAGAGATGATCCCAAAACCTACAACGAGGCTATGGTTGACATCGACTCAAGAAAGGGATGTAAATTAGCTTTCTTGACAAGATATCTTTTAAAGATTTCTACGTGGAGTAGCTTATGGATTTTACTTCTTATGATAGGAGATCGCAAAGTCTATAATACTATTGGAGTTAGAATATTCATTTCGATGATATGATCAAATTGTTTGGATCAAAAATGAAAAATTATATATTTTTTTAAAAGGGTTAGTGAGAGTATCCAATACTAAATCATTTAAAATATGGTTGTATATAGAATTCTCCATGAAAGACGTAAAGTAAGCATCCTATATTCTGAGATATAAAGATCTATAGAGATAAATACAATTGGATGCTTGTGTTTTCACAGATTAAGTACAGAGACTAGATACTAAAAAGGTTCAGCATAGAAATCTGGGAGAGGGGTCTGTTATCCTCTCAGGTTTACATGTGTGCCATGTAATAACTTAAACTGATATAGTTAATACTGTGAATATCATGAGTAGATATTAGTTGTATCCAGGCTGAGAGCACTGGATTGCTGTGAAAACATCTTTAAGTACTTGTGAAGAACTAAAGATATATTTTTAATTTGGAGAAGGATCAAAGCTAGGACTGGAAGGATACACCAATTCAAATTTTATGTCTATCTTTGATGGTAGAATATCTACATCATAGATATAATCATGTCGATATCTTGGAAGACTTCCAAGCAATCGATCGATAGAAGTTGAGTACACTGTAGATGTGTAGGATGCATTTTGATTCTAGTGTTAGTTGTAGAAACTAGATGTCATAACACTATACTGCAAAGACAATGGCACCCCTTGCTAAAGAGCCTAGGTCTCACTAGATATCCAAGCACATAGAGCAGCAGAACACGTAACTATCTCAAGTAGAAATACTAGAGGTACAGAGAGCAAACTCCACATAAGATGTGGTTAACCCATTGGCAAGTCACTTAGTTAACCAAAGACTAAAGCCTATCTTGTGAAGATGGGGCTTGGTATATGGTAGATTAGCTTTAGAACAAGTGAGAGATTGTTGGATGTATGCCCTAGAAGTCAATCTTAGCTGACGCATATTATATTTCTAGGATATAATTTTATATTTTAAGGATATTTATATTTTTATTCATATTTTATGTATCCATGAATCATCCAAGAAATTAATAAGATGATGATATATATTCTCAAAGAGTTGAGAATTTGAGACATGTGTTGTTGATGGTTAATTCCTAAATTACTCCTAATTATAGGATCATCATGAGGATGGTGATTGATCCAGATAGACCAATACACGGATCGCTTCTTTCAGACAGATGGTTCTCGAGTCTGTAGTGTAGTGACACTGGAGTGAGAGTGCAGGTGGTTGTTAGAGCATAACTAGCACTGAGTGTGACCACATGAGAAGTCACATGAATATTCGCTCACTCGTTATTGACTTTCTTGATGCTGTAGTTGTATGACTGGTCCTTTAATCTACGATGCTATAGCTACTCGCAGTAAGGCTATTGGAGTTTGACTACACATAAATATGGATCTCAATGAGCTCTTGTAGTGGATGTTGGTGATATTGATCCACTGTAGGAGTAGGATGTACACTTAGATGAAATCTTTTGACCCTAGCAGAAGGGAGTAGTCTTATGAGATTTATGAAGCTGAGCCTTTAAGTCTATGGCCATAGCATTGTAATTAATAGAAAAAAAATTTCATGAGAATCACATATGGACTCGAGCTGATTGAATTTATCATATCATGATGATGAGATTTGACGATTCATCCATGACCTGCCATCAGATCGAAACTCATGATAGAGGGACTGTATCATGCGTTAACTGTACCTAGAGGTTCATCACTTTTTATTCTGCTGGATTGTCACTACATACTGCTAGATATTATCAATCGATTATGAGACCCATGAGCATCATCTTGATATCGATGATCCTTGGTGGGCAAAGTTGGAATGGTTCCAATCTATTGAAAAGTATTTTAATGATATTTAGATATGGATCATAATATATCTCACTATCAGACAGAATAGAACCTATGGGGATACACACAAAGAGGCTTTCAACTGATTAGATGGTTGAATTATGACTATGAATCATGATAGAATTTGATTATCAATTTGATTGATGATTAATCCAATGTAAAAGTTATATTAAGTAACTCACTAAAGAGTTAGTAGGTTCTAAAAGGATAAATTAACAATTGGATTACTAATTAGCTCAATTTAATTGAGCAATAGAATTTGTATCAAGTCTAATTAAATTAGATTTAATTTGATTTGACATGAATTTGATTTGATCAAACTTGATTGGGTTATCAGATAACCAAATTACATGGGAGAATGATTCCTAATTGAATTAGGATTTGGATTTGACTCAATTCCTAATTAGACTTGGATCTAAATAAGAATGTTTGAGTTCTTATTTGGATTAAGAATTTTCATGTTCATAGATGCATCAAATCTTAATTAGATTAGGATTAAATTAAGTTTGACTCAAGCACCAAGAGAGAGTAGAACTCCTTCTCTAATTAGGTGACATTTAATCTAAATAGTTTAGAATCCAAATCAGATTTAATTTTTCATTTATTTGGATCTAATTAGTTCTTATATGATTAAGATTGATTAGGATTTAAATTGGTTTAAATCAGTCACTTAAAAGAGGAATCCCATGAGATTAAAATTCCTCCTATCCATGCACCACATATTAGCCCCACGCCCCACTTTAATTAGCACCAATTTTTCTTCATAGGATGTGAGATGTTTTAGCATGTAATAAGTTCATGCCATCCTCTTTTCTCCCATGTGATATGGGGCGCAAACAACAGAGTTGTGAGTGGCATCAAAAAACAAGAGTCCTAGGTTGTTTGGTCTCTTATCTCCTACCCAAAACCAAACTCTCTCCTATTTAAACAAGACCAAGAGAGGGGCGGCAACCACATGATAAGATCAGATTTTTGACACCAAAAGAAAGGAAAGATGTGCATGGAAAATTGCAAGAGAGAGGTCGTGAGATGATGGTCCAAGGCGTGAGGTAAGTTGGATGTTCTTATCCCTTCTTTCTTTCAACAACCAAAGGTTGGTTGTTAGGACATCTCTCTCTTTTGTCCATGTTTGGATATGAGTTTTTCCTCTTCTCTTTATTCAAAAGTTAGATAAAATTCTTACATCTCTAGTGTAGATATTTGGTGCATGAATTTTAAGAAAAAAGAAAAGAAAAGATTCTTCTCATGATCCCTAGCATAGAGATCAACATCCTCCTATGTTCTTCTTCTTCTCTAAGAGTGTCTTGAGAGAAAATAAGATTTTCAACTGTCAAGATACGATTTTGCAAGGGAGCTAGCACCCCGATGAGATCATTAAGCTTCTGATCAGATCAAAGTCTCGTGTGGATATTTGTAGAGGTCGGACACTTGTGCAGCTTCAAAGGACCTTCGGAAGACATCTATGATCATCCATTCGTGATGAAGATCGATCCATACCAAGGTATGTTCTATATTTATTTATTTTTATTTGATTTCTATATCTGAATCTTATCTCTCATATGATGATCCTATTTATGATTTTAAGATTTGATCTTATGCATGTTCAGATTAAACTAGATTTAATCTAAAATTTTTAAATTTCACTTCATACTCTTTTGAAAATTTTTTTGCATGCATGAAACCATGAAACTCCAACATATGGTACCTTGTGGACATGAATCTATGTTTTGGTTCACTTTCTAACTTGATTCTCTGATGCTTGTGTGGGGTGTTTTGGATATGGTGAAGTGTGCATGGAGATTGTGAGTGGTTAATAAGGGATCGGTCACTCCTAATAAGGGGAGTGAATATCCTATATGATCTCATAGGTTGATGATTCTGAAAGTCTTGGGCCAAAGCAGGATGATCATTAAAAAAGAGTTTCTAATGTATCATCAAGTGATTGAGATACATTTAGATAAATAACTGTGCTTGACATGATTTTATGCCTATAGCTCATCTAGGGTGTTGTATGACTGAAGGATTGAATTACACCGGTAACTTACCACAGAAGGATATTTTTAGTATTTCTACTAAATTTCATCTCTTCTGGATAGTCATGACATATTGCTAGATGTCAATCTTGACTTGTAGACTCATAAGAATTAAAAAAATTTAATTCAAAAATTAATTAGGAAGAGTCTTAGTTAATGGGTGTACTTAGACTGACCTAATCTAATCAGATTAGGGTTAGGTCAAAAGCTTGAGTCCACTACTGGCTAGATTTAGAATCCAATGGGTCATACACTTTGGGATTTGATCTTAATCAAATTTAATTAGGGTTTAATATAAATTCTAGGAGTTAATTTGATATGCTAGCATATTGTGTTAACCCAGATTCTCCGTTAGATTAAGTTCAAAGTGTTTGAGCTAAACCAAACCTATTGCCTTTGACCTGATTGGATGAGGTCTAATTTATTTGGTTTCCTACCTAACCAGAAAGTGCTTTAAGTGTGAAAGAACTCCTCCATGCCATCTGATTGTTCATACCAAAAATAATTACCACCCACTATCACACCTCCGATCCAAGATTGTGAGTCGAAGATTATGGCAACCGTCACATACTCATAGGAAACTCTCCCCACAAGCATGCAAGGCATCTTATCATACTATCATAAAATATCAGTAAAATAATTAATTAATAATTTAAATCTAAAATATAACAATCTAAATTTTAACTTTAATATCTCAATAAATTTAACAATGTTCAATAGGTCTTACAACAAATTTAATAAGACTTTCAATTTAAAATAAAAGTATGGAGGTTCTGCTTCTAACCACTCTTCCATTCATTTCTTGTATCATCTTAATTTTTCAATATCTATAAAAATAGTAAAAATAAGAGATAATGAGATAGATAGCCAGTAAGTAATGATCACTTTAAATAGATTTCATCAGGCATTAAAATAAATAATCATTTATAGAAAATAAGCATATAGAGTTTATCAATTCGAAATCAATTTCAATTATGCAATACAATTCATGCTAAATTAATTTTTTTTTCAAAAATTCAAGTTTCTTTCAAGATTTTAATTTCTTTTCATTCTTAAGTTTTTTCATCAACTATGAGCTATGACCATATTTTTTCTGTGGTAGGATCATAACACTATGTATCATCTTATGGTGAGCTGTGAATCATTGACAGTAAAGTCCTTCGGAACCATTGGTCTCACTGATGGTTTGTCACTGGTCTCACTGGCGACATGTCACTGGTCTTGCTGACGACATAAATCCTTAGGATAAATCAATTGTCAATGTATATGCCCTCATTGGTGGGGTCTTTTACATAGTCAGATTATCAATTCATATCATTCTTATATCAAAATTCTTCATAAATCATATCTCTTATTCTAGTTCAATAAGAAAATACATAATCATATGGTATCAAAATCAATCAATATGATGCATAATGAAATCAATATGTTCAATCATGCTTCATAATATTTCAAAATAAGATATTCTCTATAATAAAATATTATTCATCTAATTCATACATCATTTCATAAATTATATCAAAAAAATATATTATAATTTATCAAAAAATCTAGAAAAAATGAAGCATTATTTACCTTATACGCATTCCAATAAATCTACATAATTCTAATTTTTTTTTTCAAAATTTTTTATTTATAGATCATATCACAATATCTCATGATCAAACATCCACAACCCTATATAGGATCAATTCTAATAATTAGAAAGGATATGAATAATTAAGAAAGATAGAATGGATGGATACCCGTGTCCTATAATCTAGATTAGTCCGATCATCTAATTTCATATGATCAATATCTAATTAGAACATAGACGGTCTAAAGTTTGACTATCGGATCAAATCAGATTCGAAGTGATAGGATTGAAAATCTTTCATTGAGTACACGAATCCAATAGAGAGACAAATTTAGAGGAGAGAGAAACTATAAAGATAAATCTGGATTAATCAGACAATATGGTTCAACAAATTCGCTTGATCATATTAAGATAATTTAATCAAATCATACTGAAATTACCATATGAATAATTCAATAGAATCATGAGTGATAAAATTCGAAGGTATCTGGTCTGACCAAGGTGGATGCCGGTACACTGTTCGATGATCACAGATCAAAACCCTTCATTAGGATCATTTAAATTCATTATCAATCTTTTCAGAGATGTAAAAAGTCCTAAGAGAAAAATAATGTAGAGAGAGATAAATTTCTAGAGAGAGAAAATTTTAGAGAGAGAAAGAGAGAGAGAAACTAGAGAGATGTTGCTCCTAGATTGATTTTGATGATTACAAAACAGTTTGAAGGGATACAAATATTTTTTATTTTGAAAAAGTCCTTATGCTCTACAGGGGCAAAATCGAAATTTCATCAAAACTCTGATTTGATAGCATCATCTTGTAGAGCAAATGATTTGTGATCTATTGATGAAGATTTCATTATTTTTGGACTTATATTTTTGAAGTTATGAAGGTTTGAAGTGCATGAGTCGACTCATGAGTCGACTCATGGCACAATGAGCTGATTGGCATGCAAAATCCTGTTGGCACGCGACCTTTTTTGGCTTGGCACGGCTTGTGAGTCGACTCATGAGTCGACCCACAAGGCATGAGTCGACTCATGAGTCGACCTCTGTTAGTGTGGACCAAAATTTCCAGAAACTTGTTTTTCTGGATGTTGCATCAGAGGTCGACTCATGAGTCGACCCCTGAAGCATGGGTCGACTCATGAGTCGACCCCTGCGACGGGATTTGCCTGTAATGGCTAGTTTTTGGCCAGATTTAGTTGCTTTTAATGCTCACCTTTTGTGCTCTAACGGCTCTTTTTCTGCCTAGTTTGTTTTCCTTTGTTTCTTAAGGCTATAAAAGGTTTCAAAAGGTGGAAAACAATAAGGAGAGACATCCAAATATCCAAGAGGCATTCAAGAGATTTGAAAAGAGAAAAGAAAGAGCATTCAAGAGGGCATTCAAGTGCATTCAAGAGAGGGTTTCTCAAGCCAACTTCTCAATCTCATTCAAGAGCTCATTTAAAGCCTTCAAGAAGCCTTCAATCAAAGCTCACCAACTCCTCAAGCTTTTATTCCTTTTCTCATCCATTTTGAGGAAATCAAAGAAGGGCTTCTTCTTTTGAGTAAAGCGTATTTATTGTTATTCTCGCTCATTTAAGGAGCTATTCTTGTACTTATTTGTGCTCTAAACTGATTTTATCTTGTGAGTAATTATTTTGTTTTGGAGGGTTTCCAAAACAAGGGAAGGTTGATCCGAACCTGAAATCGGAGTGTATTGGGTCGGCTTGTACCCGAGAAATAAGTGGACTAGCTTGAGATAGCTAGTGTCGGAGGTTCCGATGTTTGTATTCGGGTTGAATACAAAGTATAGTGGATTGGAATTTCCAAGTAGGAGCTTGGGGAGTGGATGTAGGTGCAAGGTTGGCACCGAACCACTATAAATCCTTGTGTTTGTGGCATGCTTTATTGTTTCTCTTTAATTCTCCATTATATCCTTGCATTCTTGCTTTAAGCAATTAATCTCAAACTAAAGTCTCTCTCCTCATTCATCAAGCTTTTGATATATATTTTTCATAAGTAATTAGTTAAGCTTAAATTTTTTAAAACCCAATTCACCCCCCCTCTTGGGTTGCATAGCTGGGCAACAAGTGGTATCAGAGCCCGGTGCTCTAGCCCTTCTTTGATCTAACAATCAAAGAGCCAAAGATCTATGGCAACCCACGTCGGCACTTCTCTAGCCGAGGGGCAATCCACCAACCGACCTCCACTTTTCAATGGGTCTAATTACACCTATTGGAAAGCTCGGATGAAGATATTCATACAAGCACTAGACTATGATATGTGGAGTATCATAGTGAACGGTCCTCACACACCCACCAAGATTATAGATGGTGAGGAGTCAACCAAACCCGAAAGAGAATGGGATGAGGTTGATAAGAAATTGGCACAATTAAATGCTAAAGCTATGAATGTTCTTTATTGTGCACTTGATGCAAATGAATTTAATCGCATTTCTACCTGTGCATCTGCTAAAGAAATATGGGATAGGTTAGAAGTAACCCATGAGGGAACAAATCAAGTAAAAGAGTCCAAAATAAACATGCTTGTACATAAATATGAGCTATTTAAAATGGAGCATGATGAGTCCATAACTGCTATGTTTACTCATTTTACTGATATAATTAATGGTTTGAAGAGTCTTGGCAAATCTTATACTAACAGTGAGCTTGTAAGAAAAATTCTCAGGTCATTGCCAAGAACTTGGGAAGCCAAGGTGACTGCCATCCAAGAAGCAAAGGACTTGAACACTCTACCTCTAGAAGAGCTTCTTGGATCCTTGATGACTCATGAGCTTAGCATGAAGCAACATCAAGAGGATGAAGTCAAAAAGAAAAGAACCATTGCCGTCAAATCCACAGCTTCTCCTGATGAAGAAATTGACGACACAGAAGATGAAGAACAGGATGAAGAGATGGCACTCATCACCCGGAGATTCAAGAAGTTCCTAAGAAAAAGGAAGCAGGGGATGAGAAAGAGACCTTTCACAAAAGGGGAACAAAGCAAAGAGAAAGAAAAAGATCAACCCCTTATATACTATGAGTGCAAAAAGCCGGGGCATTTCAAATCCGAATGTCCACAACTGAAGAAAGGTCCCAAAAAGTTTAAGAAGAAGGCAATGATGGCCACATGGAGTGCGAGCGATGACTCAAGCTCCGATGAGGAGACTTCAACAGAACAAGCCAACCTGTGCCTTATGGCACATGAAAATGAGGTAATTTCTGAAATCTCTAGTGAATTCACTTTTGAAGAATTGCATGAAGCCTTCAATGATTTAATTGATGAATTGAAGAAACTAGGAATGAAAAACAAAGAACTGAAATTGAAAAATCAATCCTTAGTAAAACAAGCTGAAAACCTTTCAATTGAAAAATCTACTTTGCTTCAAGAGAACCAAAGCCTAAAGAATGATATTAACAAGCTGAAACCTATAGTAGATAAGTTCACCTTAAGTTCAAACAAACTAAATATGATTCTTGAAAATCAAAAGGCCGTATATGATAAGGCTGGACTTGGTTATAACCCCTTAAAGAAACAAAAATTTCTGAAAAATATTTATGTAAACTATTCAAGTAACAAGTCTACCAATATTACTTGTTTTAAATGTGGTAGAATAGGACATAAATCTTACACTTGTGCAAACACAACTATAAAGAAAATATGGGTTCCAAAAGGAACCATTTTGACTAACCAAAAAGGATCCAAGAAAGCTTGGGTACCTAAAACAAAAACTTGACATTTGTTTGCAGGTGTGTCTAGCATCCCATGGAGAAAACAGGAAATGGTATCTGGACAGTGGATGCTCGAGACACATGACTGGTGATGAATCATAATTCATCACGCTTGATGCTAAGGATGGAGGGATGGTCACCTTTGGAGATAATGGCAAAGAAAAGATCATCGGGATAGGTAACATTGGTATCACTCCCTCCAAATATATTGAAAATGTTTTGTTAGTTAAAGGTTTAAAGCATAACTTACTTAGCATTAGTCAATTTTGTGATAAAGGGTATAAAGTTATTTTTGAATCATCTGTTTGTATTGTGACTAGTCCTATTAAGGATGGCATCAAATTTATAGGTCATAGACATGGCAATATTTATATGGTAGATCTAAATGATTTAGCCAAATTAGACATGCAATGCCTAGTATCCTTAAATGCTAAAATTAATGAGACTAGTTGGCTTTGGCATCGTAGACTTGCTCACATTAGCATGCATTCTCTTTCAAAATTAATTAAGAAAGAATTAGTTCATGGCTTGCCTAAACTGAATTTTGAAAAAGATAGAATTTATGATGCATGTCAACTAGGTAAGCAAACTAGAGTTTCATTTAAATCCAAAAATATTGTTTCAACTTCTAGACCTTTAGAGCTTTTGCATATGAACTTATTTGGACCAACTAGAACCACTAGTCTAGGAGGAAAACGATATGGTTTTGTAATTATAGATGATTACTCTCGTTTTACTTGGGTTTTCTTTTTGGCACACAAAGATGAAACTTTTCATATTTTCACTAAATTTCATCGAAAAGTCACTAATGAAAAAGGATTTTCAATTCAAAATATTAGAAGTGATCATGGAACTGAATTTGAAAATCAAGACTTTGAAAAATTTTGTGATGAAAATGGAATTGGCCATAACTTCTCTGTTCCTAGAACACCCCAACAAAATGGGGTAGTTGAAAGGAAAAATAGAACCTTAGAAGAAATGGCCCGTACCATGCTTTGTGAAAGTAACCTTCCAAGATATTTTTGGGCGGAAGCTATTAACACAGCATGTTACATTCTAAATCGTGCTTTAATTAGACAATTTTTTAAGAAAACCCCCTATGAACTTTGGAAAGGAAGAAAACCAAATATTACATATTTTCATGTTTTTGGTTGCCGATGTTTTGTATTAAATAATGGTAAGGAAAGACTTGGTAAATTTGATGCAAAATCAGATGAAGCAATCTTTCTGGGTTACTCCTCCACTAGTAAAGCTTTTAGAGTTTTTAATAAAAGAACCCTAATAGTTGAGGAGTCCATTCATGTTGTCTTTGATGAATCTAACGATCTTCCTTCGAGGAAGAATGAGGGTGTTGATGATGCAGATCCATTAATAGAAGGTATGAAGGAGATCACTCTGAAAGATTCAGCTACTCCAGAGGACAAGGGACAAGAAGACAAACAAGATGAGAGAGGTGAAGAAATTCAAGAACAACCTCAAGGTACAGATGACCTACCCAAAGAATGGAGGTATGTTCACAACCACCCTAAGGAATTAATTATTGGTGATCCTATGCATGGGGTAAAAACTCGTTCTTCACTAAGAGAAGTGTTTAATCATTGTGCTTTTGTATCTCATCTTGAACCAAAAACCATTGAAGAAGCTGAAAAAGATCATAATTGGATTAATGCAATGCAAGAGGAACTTAATCAATTTGAAAGAAATAATGTTTGGACTTTGGTTTCAAGACCTAAAAACTGTTCAATAATTGGCACAAAATGGGTCTTTAGAAACAAATTAGATGAGCATGACAATGTAATTAGAAATAAAGCAAGATTGGTTGCTAAAGGATATAATCAAGAAGAAGGAATTGATTTTGATGAAACCTTTGCACCTGTTGCTAGATTAGAAGCTATTAGACTTCTACTTGCATATGCTTGCTTTATGAAATTCAAATTATTTCAAATGGATGTTAAAAGTGCATTTTTAAATGGATTTATTGCTGAAGAAATTTATGTAGAACAACCCCCTGGATTTGAAAATCATGCTTTTCCTAATCATGTTTTTAAATTAAATAAAGCTTTATATGGATTAAAACAAGCACCTAGAGCATGGTATGATAGACTAAGCAAATTTTTACTAAATAATGGTTTTTCAAGAGGTAATGTAGATACAACCCTCTTTATCAAAAGAAATCAAAATGATATGTTAGTTATACAAATTTATGTTGATGACATAATTTTTGGGTCTACTAATGAATCTCTTTGTCAAGACTTTGCTAAGCTTATGCAGGGGGAGTTCGAGATGAGCATGATGGGAGAACTCACCTTCTTCCTCGGACTCCAAATCAAACAATCAAAAGAGGAAATCTCCATCGCCCAAAGCAAGTACACCAAGGAACTACTCAAAAGATTTGGAATGGAGAACTCCAAACCCATTGGCACACCAATGAGTCCCTCATGTAAGCTTGACAAGGATGATGAAGGTAAATGTGTAGACTTAAAATATTATAGAGGCATGATTGGATCATTATTGTATCTAACTGCAAGTAGGCCTGATATCATGTTTAGTGTTTGTTTATGTGCTAGATATCAATCTAATCCTAAAGAATCTCATTTGAATGCTGTTAAAAGAATCCTTAGATACTTAAATGATACTCAAACTTTAGGGTTATGGTACTCTAAGGACTCACAAATTGATCTATTAGGATATTCTGATGCTGACTTTGCTGGATGTAAATTAGATAGAAAAAGCACAAGTGAAACTTGTCAATTTCTTGGAGTTAACCTAATCTCATGGTTTAGCAAGAAACAAAATTCGGTAGCACTGTCTATGGCTGAGGCCGAATACATTGCAGCCGGAAGTTGTTGTGCTCAAATCTTATGGATTAAGCAACAACTCGAAGACTTTGGAATTAAACTTAATGAAACACCAATAAGATGTGACAACACAAGTGCCATAAATCTATCTAAAAATCCTATTCAACACTCAAGATCCAAACATATTGAAATAAGACATCACTTCATAAGAGAACATGTTCAAAACAAAAATATAATTCTTGAATATGTTTGCACCGAAAATCAATTAGCTGATATCTTTACAAAGGCCCTTAGTGAGGATAGATTCTGTGAAATTAGGAGAAATCTAAGAATTCTTGATCCATTTGCCTGAATTAATTTTTCAATTTCCAATGATTTATTGTTAAAATTTCTTAGAGCTTAATTTCCAACACCTTTCTTGGTCCCAAAAGCTTGAGTTTTTCATTCTAAAAACTTATCTTAGAGCTAAACTCCTTCTCCCCAAATTTCAAATTTTTCTGGAATTTATCCATATTTTTCCTGATTTTCTGAACTTCATGAGTCGACCCCCATGAGTCGACTCAATGGCAAACTTGTAAATCCCACCAACTTCCAAACGGGCTTAAGGTTTTTATATAAGGATTGCTGTTCGTGAGCCGACCCACACGGTCGTCTTCTTCCTTCCAAAACCCATCCTCCCCACTTCCATTAGCTCCCATTCCAAGACCCAAGCTTGTGGAACTTCTCCCGCCTTCTCTCCACTGCAAATCGCCTCTTGGGGAAAGGTCTTTTTGTGACTTCTTCCCTTGTTCATCACGGTTGGAGCGTGCCCTAGCACTCCACCGTCCCTCTCAAATCCACCCATTTTCTCCACCATAATTCCATTTCACTCTCTTGTGATCCTTCCTCCACTCTTTCACTTGCTCCTCAAGTCTCCTCGCCTGCTATTGAAGAGATTATGGCTCCAAAGATGAAGCTTCCCCAAAGGAGAAAGTCTGTCCGAGAACTTGAAGAAAATGTCAGAAAGAAAAGGCAAGCGGCACAGTCCTCCACTGCTCCCACTCCAACTTCAGTTCAAGGTCCTTCTCATTCCTCTCAAAGCCCCAGTAAGAACCCTCTTTCAGATAGAAAAGTAGAAATCGGGAAAAACATAGACTTCCGGTTCTTTGAAAATGAGGGATTTTCTTTTGCAACCAAGATCAAAAATCAAGGATGGAGTTTTTACTGTACCCTTAAAGAAGTTACCTATGTTGACCTAGTTAGGGAGTTTTATCAGAATCTAATTTATGAAAATGGGTCAGTAACTTCAACTGTAAAAGGGATTGATATTTGTCTGAATCCTGTTATCTTGGGGGAGATTTTACATTTGCCTAGTGAAGGTTATGCATATATGGAACTCCCTGTGAAAGAAGAAGGTGTTAGTGTTATTCTTGGGGGTGCCTACCAAGGGAATCTGAATAAACTGGAAGCAAAGATATTACCTATAGAGATGAGAGTTTTACATCAAATGGTCACCAAACTCTTCTTCCCTAGGAGTGGTAGGCACGATCTACTGTCTGGCAGGGATATATGTATTATGTTTCACATTATCACACAGACCCCCCTAAACCTCCCGGCACTTATGATTGAGGCCATGAGAGAAACTCTGAACAGATCTAAGGCACATTTGCCTTTTGGTATGGCCCTGACTAGAGTTTTTAGGAGGTTTGGTGTTAGCTGTGAGGGAGAGGCTCCTACCAAGCTATCTCATGTTGATACTTTCAACCTACACACCTTGCACCGAATGGGTTTCACAAAGACTGGTGGTGGTTGGATCAGGGGAGCTGAGGAGAGAGCATAGGAGAGAGCTGAGGAGAGAGCAGAGGAGAGAGCTGAGGAGACAGCTGGAGACAAAACTGAAGTCAGAGCTGAAGAAGAAGAAGATCCATCATCTCCTATTCATGACTTCAGGGCAGCTTCACCAGATATACAGTTCTTTCCGGATCCAGAGGCTGGCCCTTCGGAGTTTACCAGGATGCCCACACCAGTGCATCAGCCAGAGAGCAGAGCACCTCCGTCAGAGTTCACACTGTCTGATGATCAGATTGAGCGGATTTCACAGCGTGTGGCTTCATTATTGACTAGTCAGTGGAGCAGTACTACATTTGCACCAGGGGTTACTTCTTCTGATCAGATTTTGACTCCCCACATCTCCACAGTGTATCAGATGATGACAGACCAGTCCATCCGGATTCAGCAGCTTGAGGGCACTATTTTGAGATTGACTGGCAGAGTCCTTGACTTGCAGGGGCAAGTCCTTGACTTGGCCCATCCTCAGCCACAGGAGTCTTCGATTGAGGTCACTGATCTCACTGCAGAGGCTGGCAGACTTAGAGGAGCTCTTGAGGGCGGTTATGAGTTACTAAGGAAGGAGATCAGAGGATCGAGTGACTATGCGACTACCCAGTTCACTGCTCTTCTTCAGGCTGTTTCCAGGGCACTGACTGTACTTGATTCCATCAGACTTACCCTTTCTGTTCAGTCCCTAGCTTCTCAGCGTTCTCAGCCACCCAGTTCCTCCCGCTCGCCTGCTCGTACCAGTACTTCCACTCGTGCCAGAGGCAGACGGGGTAGAGGACGCACTTCTGATTCAGATCCATCTGCTCCTTATCACATTTTTGATGATTCCGATCATTGACTTATCTTGATCATTTCTAGATCCTAGGTGTTAGTGTTTTGTCCTTTCTAGGATCTATATTTTGGGGCCATGTATTGACATGTGCTAGTTGACTTTGTATGTTATGATCTATGTACTGAAACAATTATGGTTTTATGATATCATCTTTTTTCTTTGTAATGATGTTTATCATACTTTGGTTATATATTTCTCCTTTGTGGAATATTGTCTTCTCTTTGTGGTATTATCATCTTATGATTGCTGTTAATAGTTGCTACATTAAGGGGGAGTAAACTCTACAGAAGAAGAAATTAAAGAATGCTTCACAAAAAGGAGGAGTTAACCTTGTGTGATGATGTCAAAAAGGGGGAGAAATTAAACAAAAAGAAATCCATCAAAAGCAAAAAAACTACAAATTATGATTATGAGAAATTAATCAATTGAAAATTTTAAGTACAAATCCCAAGTAAATCCCAAGTATACTGCCAATAAGTACCTTTTAAAATTACTTATACTCTGATTTGCTGTAAACATTTGGATATGTTCTGATAGGCTCCAACCTACTCTGATATATTGAATACATTGCTCTGATACATTGAAAAACTGTTTTTACTACTCTGATACATTGCTAAATTTTTCTCTGATACATTGTAAAATTGTCTTCCCTACACTGATACATTGCAAGATTTTCATTTCTCTTGCTCTGATACATCTTAAACTTAAATGCTCTAATACTCTTTCCAAATCAACTATTCAATATGCTTTGGCACACATGACTAGTTTTGAGAATTGAGAAAATTTTTCAAAATACAGTTTGCTCTGATAATAAAATCAAATTTTCTGCTCTAACACCAAAACAATTATCCAATGAGCATATCTTCCAATCTTTAAGCAAATGGACAAACTATTTATGCATATAACCATTTGTATCACATGCCAAAAGAATCATACTCTTTTCAAGCATATGCACCTAAAATGCAATATTTTGAAATTCATGATTCATATAAATGCTTTTGTTCAAATGTTTTGCCATCATCAAAAAGGGGGAGATTGTTGCTCCTAGATTGATTTTGATGATTACAAAATAGTTTGAAGGGATACAAATATTTTTTATTTTGAAAAAGTCCTTATGCTCTACAGGGGCAAAATCGAAATTTCATCAAAACTCTGATTTGATAGTATCATCTTGTAGAGCAAATGATTTGTGATCTATTGGTGAAGATTTCATTATTTTTGGACTTATATTTTTTAAGTTATGAAGGTTTGAAGTGCATGAGTCGACTCATGAGTCGACTCATGGCACAATGAGCTGATTGGCACGCAAAAATCCTGTTGGCACGCGACCTTTTTTGGCTTGGCACGGCTTGTGAGTCGACTCATGAGTCGACCCACAAGGCATGAGTCGACTCATGAGTCGACCTCTGTTAGTGTGGGCCAAAATTTCCAGAAACTTATTTTTCTGGATGTTGCATCAGAGGTCGACTCATGAGTCGACCCCTGAAGCATGGGTCGACTCATGAGTCGACCCCTGCGACGGAATTTGCCTGTAACGGCTAGTTTTTGGCCAGATTTAGTTGCTTTTAATGCTCACCTTTTGTGCTCTAACGGCTCTTTTTCTGCCTAGTTTGTTTTTCTTTGTTTCTTAAGGCTATAAAAGGTTTCAAAAGGTGGAAAACAATAAGGAGAGACATCCAAATATCCAAGAGGCATTCAAGAGATTTGAAAAGAGAAAAGAAAGAGCATTCAAGAGGGCATTCAAGTGCATTCAAGAGAGGGTTTCTCAAGCCAACTTCTCAATCTCATTCAAGAGCTCATTTAAAGCCTTCAAGAAGCCTTCAATCAAAGCTCACCAACTCCTCAAGCTTTTATTCCTTTTCTCATCCATTTTGAGGAAATCAAAGAAGGGCTTCTTCTTTTGAGTAAAGCGTATTTATTATTATTCTCGCTCATTTAAGGAGCTATTCTTGTACTTATTTGTGCTCTAAACTGATTTTATCTTGTGAGTAATTATTTTGTTTTGGAGGGTTTCCAAAACAAGGGAAGGTTGATCCGAACCTGAAATCGGAGTGTATTGGGTCGGCTTGTACCCGAGAAACAAGTGGACTAGCTTGAGATAGCTAGTGTCGGAGGTTCCGACGTTTGTATTCGGGTTGAATACAAAGTATAGTGGATTGGAATTCCCAAGTAGGAGCTTGGGGAGTGGATGTAGGTGCAAGGTTGGCACCGAACCACTATAAATCCTTGTGTTTGTGGCATGCTTTATTGTTTCTCTTTAATTCTCCATTATATCCTTGCATTCTTGCTTTAAGCAATTAATCTCAAACTAAAGTCTCTCTCCTCATTCATCAAGCTTTTGATATATATTTTTCATAAGTAATTAGTTAAGCTTAAATTTTTTAAAACCCAATTCACCCCCCCCTCTTGGGTTGCATAGCTGGGCAACAAGAGAGAAAGAGAGGAAAGAGATAGAATAGAGGAGAGAGTGTCTTTTTTTTCTTTCTTCCTTTTTGTTTCTTTTCTTCTTTTTTTTTTCAATCTTTCTTTTCTTTTCCTGTTTCTCTTTCTTCCTTCTTCTTCCTTCGTTTAAACAGAACAGGAGACCGTGGTCCCCTTTTTTGTTCTTTGGATCAAAAGCTCT
>NC_026002.2:86735092-86907956 GCF_000442705.2 Elaeis guineensis
ATCTGGTATGGTGGTGGCCGATGGCTGTTGGGGCTGTGATGGTACAGCCCAAGAAATCCAGACTGACGGTCAGTGATGACCACTGACATTGGAAAATCAAAGAAAAAGAGGGGTGGAAACAGCCAAAACAGGGGATGTTTTTCCTCAAAGAAATTTGACAGTTGTCGATTGAATGTTTGAATTCAAAGGTTGAGAAAGATGGCAACATAATTTAGCTTCTAGATTAGAGGATCTTACCTCTTTATCCGACGGTATTTGGCCCAAATTCCGTCGGCATGAAGAGCTTCATTTGAAATCAATAAAGAAAAAAAAAATGAAAGCAAAATCAGTGAGGGAGAGAGGGAACTCGACGTCCTCTTGGCAGTGGATGCTCACAAAAGGGAGGGAATGAGGGTCTCCTCTTATAGAGGAGCCCCTAGAGTTTGGTTCAAACTCCTTTTCATCGGAGAAGAGGACTCCCGTTGGGAGTCTTCTTCTTGATGTTTCTTCTCTTTTTTTTTGATGCTTTAAAATCTGTGGAAGGGCCTTGTTGGGTTCTATTCAAAATGGACTGAGTAAAATTGGTTTAGGGTATTACATTTTTTCTCCCTAAAATAAAATTTTATCCCAAAATTTTCTATCAAAGATTTTCAAACTTTAAAGTTTCATAATCATGATCTCATTTCCTATAAGTATAAGGTTTAGTACCTCATGATTTGATTCTTCTTATAGATGATCAAAATCAAATCCATCAACATCTTAATTTTTTGAGTAAGAATTTTTTTTCTTTCATCAAAATATCAACCGCTCTTAATTAATCAACCCATTATAAGATAGGATAACATGCTTATATGAGTCACACGATGACATCCAAATTAGTCAAGATTCGAAAAGTATTTTCTCTCATTCATGCTTTCAAAGATTGGAGATTCACTTTTTTAATCTCATCCTCGAACTTTTGATATTTTAATTTTTGATGCAACTTCATTATTAAATCATTTTATAAAGAAAAAGATCAATATCACTAATGTTGATTAGAATTGAAACCACTATTTTTGATCATCAAAAATTAGTCTCTCAATTCTAGATAAAGATATCAAATTTCTCACCAAAAATTCTTAACTACTCATGATTTGAACAATTTATCATAAGATTATAAATAAATTTTACTATACACTCTGTAGATAAATATTTGAGTATAAAAATCTAAGATCAAAATCAAGAATCGATAAACAATCTCAATTTTTTTTTGAATAGATAAAAAAGTATAAGCTTCAAATATTTCAAATCTAAGATCGATAATCAATGTCAATTTTTTTCTAATAGATAGAGAAATCTAAACTTCAATTCTAAAAGAAAGAAAATCTATTATTGAATATTCCAATCTAAGTTCAAGAATCAATGATCCAACCATCTAAGACTCAAGATCCTAAAAAGTTAGCTCAACATATGATAAGTGAACTTACCAGTGAAAATCATACTAGGACATCCAACTTAGTCAACAAGTTAAGCCATTTTCTTTTTTTTTTTTGACAATAAGGTCATCCCATAAGAGAATAAAAAAATCAAATTGAGTATTTTGTCATAAAATTTTTTAAACTAAGAAAACATAATTTCCTCTTATAAATAATTCAAACTACCACACTTCCATTGTGGACTCTGATCTTGACCATCAAATTTTTTTTTGATACATTTATGACTTTCAGTCAGACACCACCATATAGTAAGAATATTTCAAAGTTAAATTTCAGGCAACTCAAGAAAACTTTTCTAATTGTTATCCCTAATATGCATCAAACAACTCCATCTAAATTAAACCTTTGAGTCAATTGACAAAATCAAAACCATCATACAAGTAGTTATTATAATTCAACATAAATTAAATTTTGATTCTTTTGTCAATTTCTTCTAAACAATACCATATCAAACTCTAGTGAGTAAGAATAATTTGATGAATTTTTCTCAATCGATCGAATCAAGTTCTAAGGTCTTACATTAAACACATTAGAAAAATTAAGTCACTTATCTTTTGTAATATTTCTTTTATTAAGACCTTTATCATCTATCAAAAACCTTCCATAATAATTATGCAAGCCACTTAAAGTCAAATTCTCCATTCAATATTAGATTTATTAGGGACTTCAATAACAATGGTAAAAGAACTCTAGATCAATTCGTATTTCTTAAAATTTTCAAACTAAAATTTTACATTGTGTCTCATAATCTCTAGTAGATATAACAAAAATCTTTTATCTTAATCCCAAGATGGCAATTAAGGATATCCAAAATAATCCAAAATTTCAAAAATATTATTCTTTCTAATATCAATATTTTTTTTGTATCAAATCATATCATCTATCAAAATTTTTTAACTCAAAGAATCAATATTTCTAACTTACTCAAAATAATCCTGATCATTATACTTCCACTACACATTCTGTTCTAACAATCAAAATTTCTTAGGTTCATAAAAAAAAGTTTGATCAAATTATTTCTTTATCTTATCAATGAAAAAGATCTAAAATCTCAAATTTCATATGAAACCAAAGATTAACTTCTGATTCTCATTCCTACTTTTGCTGGTGTACCATAATCTTGATTAACCCTTGAATCCAATATCACATTCAAAACCATCATATAGGTCTATTATAATCAATATGAATCAAATCTTAATTCTCATATCGATTCAATTAGATAATTCTAAATCAAAATCCTATAAGTGAAATTAATAAGAAAATCCTTTGATGCTTCACCAAATTAGGACATAATCAAAATATATAAGAATTTTAAATCATTATCTTTTTTAAAGTTTCTATCATCAAGATCCTTAATATCTATCAAATATCTTTTCATAACAATCACACAAGTCTTAAAAAAAATCAAATCTCTATCTAATAATAGATTCAATCAGGGACCTCATTAACAAAAGCAAAAGAACTTCATATCAATTTTTAAATCTAAAATTTTAAATTATAAATTCATATGGGTCCCATAATCTTGAATAAATATAAATCATATTTTTTATCTTAATCTAAAGATAGCAATCTTCCATTAACAACCTCAATAATAAGAAATAGATTTCTTTACAATATCTTCAAATATGCATTCATCCTAATATGCCACTTTATACATGATCTACATACCAAGTTTAATTTTGATAAATATTCTAATCAAGTATCATAAAAGACTTTCTTAGTCCATCCTGGAATAATATTTTATCATCAAATCTTTATCTTGCCAATAATAGTCAACTTCTCAACTAGGAGTAATATCATAGTATTATTCTCGCATCGAATTTGAGCTTACAATTCACTTGAATAATCAATGATGAAATTAATAACCATAATACATAATAAAATTTTTATGTCAATTCTTTTATAATTATTTTCAATCAAAATCTAACTAATTATATCATGATCTATAGATCATCTATCATATTTCAAACTCTACATGTCATAATCTATTATAGTCCTTTTATACATAATCTCAATGTTTAACCAAAAATCATAAAGATTTCTTACACTACAATCATTATAGATCTACACCATAATGATCCTAGTGTCTATCCACTTACACTCATTCTATATTTGATTCTATATTTCATAATTTATCCACTTATGCTCTGCTACTATTTTAATTATCACGCCCTTGACCCAAGACTGTAAGTTGAAAGTTATGGTAACCACCGAATACTCATAGAAAACTTTCTCCACAAGCATGCAAGGCATCTTATCATACTATCATAAAATAACAGCAAAATAATTAGTCAATAATTTAAATCTAAAATATAATAATCTAAATTTTAATTTTAATATCTCAATAAATTTAATAATATTCAATAGACCTTACATCAAATTTAGTAAGACTTTCAATCTAAAATAAAAGTATGAAGGTTCTACTTCTAATCACTCTTCCATTCATTTCTTGTATCATTTTAATTTTTCAACATCTATAAAAATAGTAAAAATAGGAGGTAATGAGCTAGACAGTCCAGTAAGTAATGATCATTTTAAATAGATTTCATCAGATATTAAAATAAATAATTATTTATAAAAAATAATATATAGAGTTCATCAATTTGAAATTAATTTTAATTATACAATATAATTCATACTAAATTTATTATTTTTTTTAAATTTAAATTTTTTACAAGATTTTAATTTTTTTCATTCTTAAGTTCTTTTCATCAATCATAAGCTATAATCATATTTTGCCTATAGCAGGGTCATAACACCACTTATTATCTTGCAGTGAGCTACGAATCATCTGACAGTAAAGTCCTTCAGAATCATTGGTCTCACTGACAGTTTATCACTGATCTCACTGGCGACATGTCGCTGGTCTCGCTAGCGACATAAACTCTCAAGATAAATCAATTATCAACGTATATGTCCCTATTAATGAAATCTTTTATATAGTCAGATTGTCAATTCATATCATTCTTATATCAAAAATTTTCATAAATCATATCTCTTATTCCAGTTCGATAAAAAAATACATAATCATGTGGTATCAAAATCAATCAATATAATACATAATAAAATCAATATGTTCAATCACACTTCATCATAATATTTTAAAATAAGATATTTTTTATAATAAAATATCATTCATCCAATTCATACATTATTTCATAAATTATATTAGAAAAATATATTATAATTTATCAATAAATCTAAAAAATATGAAGCATTACTTATCTTATATGCATTCCAATAAATCTACATAATTATAAAAATTTTCTTCTAAAATCTTTTATTCACAGACCATATCGCGATAACCCATGATCAAACATTCACAACCCTATACAGGATCAATTCCAATAATTACAAAGGATTTGAACAATTAAGAAAGATAGAATTGATGGATAGCCGTATCTTAAATCCAAATTGATCCGATCATCTAATTTCATCTAGTCAAAATCTAATTAGGACATAGATGATCTAAAGTTTGACTATCAGATCAAATCAGATTTGAAGTGATAGGATGGAAAATCTTTCATTAAGTACACGAATCCAATAGAGAGATAAATTTAACGGAGAGAGAAATTATGAAGATAAATCTGAACTAATCAGATGATACAGTTCAACAAATCCGATCGATCAAATCAAGATAATTTAATCAAATCATGCTACAATTATCACATGAATAATTCAATAGAATCATGGGTGATAAAATTTAAAGATATCTGATCTGACCAAGGTGGATGCTGGTACACTATCCGACGATCACAGATCAAAATCCTTCACTAGGATCATTCAAATTCATCATCAATCTTTTCAAAGATGTAAAAAGTCCTAAAAAAATAATGTAAAGAGAGATAAATTTTTAGAGAGAAAAAATTTTAGAGAGAGAAAGTGAAGAGAGAAATTAGAGAGAGAAAGAGTGGAAAGAGAGAGAACAAAGAAGAGAGAGAGTCTTTTTCTTTTTTTTCTTTCTTTTTCTTTCTTTCTTTTCTTTTCTTCTTTTCTTCTTTTTTTTTTTCTTTATTTCTTTTCTTTTCCTTTTTCTCTTTCTTCCTTCTTCTTCTTCTTCCTTCATTTAAACAAAACAGGGGACCATGGTCCCCCTTTTTGTTCTTTGAATCGAAAGCTCTGTCCGGCATGGTGATGGCTGACGACTGTTGGGGCTATGATGGTGCAGCCCAAGAAACCCAAATTGACGGTCAGCGATGATCACTGACGTCAGAAAAACCAAAAAAAAGAGGGGTGAAAATAGCCGAAACAGGGGACATTTTTCCTCAAAGAAATTCGATGATTGCTGATCAAAAATTTGAATTCAAAGGCTGAGGAAGATGGCAACATAATTTAACTTCTAGATTAGAGAATCTTACCTCTTTATCCAGTGGTATTTGACCCAAATTCCATCGGCATGAAGAGCTTCATTCGAAATCAATAAAGAAAAAAAAATGAGAGAAAAATTGATGAGGGAGAGAGGGATCTAGGCATCCTCTTGGTGGTGGATGCTCACAGAAGGGAGGGAACGAGGGTCTCCTCTTATAAAGGAGCCCCCAGAGTTTGGCTTAAACTCCTCTTCATCGGAGAAGGGGACTCCCGTTGGGAGTCTTCTTCTTGATGTTGCTTTCTTTTTTTTTAATGCTTTAAAATCTGTCTAAGGACCTTATTGGGTCCTATTTAAAATGGACTGAGTAAAATTGGTTTAGAGTATTAAAACCTCCCTTTTAGCATTAAGGAAGATGGAGAGTCCTTCTTCTTTAAGTCTCTTAACATCTCTTAATATTCCATCGATTTTTCTTAATTATCACACACCATATTTAATGTGAGAATTATGGGGTGCAGAAGAGGAGGAGTCCTTCTATGTGAAAGCTCTTCTACACCATTTATTTCATCGAAAAATTTATTTCTTTGCCTGAGGAAGTGGAGCACCAAGAGTTGGTGCCCCTTGGGACTTCTTGCCACCTTTTCATTTCCTATTTAAATGGGATGCCCCTAATGGGATAAGGGCTATGAAATGCTGAGAAAAATTAGAGGTTTTGGTGTGTGATAATAGAGGAAAAAGTCAAAAAAAATTGAGGAAAGAAAGATAAGAGAATTGAGTGGAAAAATAGAAAGAAGAGAGGTGAGAAAAAAAGCAAGTGTGGTGTGCTTGTCCTAAGGTTTGATTTTTTCATGTGTTGGAGTACAAAATCAAATCCTAAGTTGTAAAATTTTTGGAGAGAACTCTTTTGATGTGGTCCTAGTGGAGGAATCGAAGGCAAAAGTATATTGGTGTGATTGTTCTTCAAGAAAGAAGCCGACAGTGTTCTTGTAAAGAAAAGGCTGCGGCACTGCATCGGTTGGGAAGGACTTTGATTATCTTCCATGTGGATCACCATTGGAGAACTTCTATTTTGAAGTCTTGTAGAGGTCACCTTATTACCATATTGCTCATTTTAGCAAGTATGAGTTTCTATCTCTTTGCATGTTTGGTTTTTGGTTTGTTCGACATTTATAAGGTGATTCTAGAATTTGAGTTCCGATTCAATAATTTTAATTGTTAAAACTTTCGATATACATGTTAATTTTTTTTTAATATTTATATTTCACTATGTAATCAAAACCCAACAAAATTATCTAAGTGGTTGTTCAATATGAAGATGTGCGAGAGACAGTCAGCCCACGATCACTGTATGACAATGATCAAGGACCTAGAGGAGCTTGAAAAGCTCGGGCTAAATATGCAGAGGCAGATAAAGGTGGATTTGATCCTCCAATCTCTGATCAATTCATTTGGATAGTTTATTGTAACCTATCATATGAACAAATTGGACTGTAACTTATCAAAATTGGTGAATATGCTAGTCATTGATGAGAGTACCTTGAAAAATTCAAGGGGCTCTGTTCTTACTGTTGAGTGGGCACCTTCCAAGAGAAAATCTCAAGAAAAAAAAATAATAAGCCTACAAAGAAGTAGAAGAAGGAGAGCAAACCCAAGAAGGACACTCTGAAGAAAGTTGTGAAGAAAATAAAGTGTTTCCACTGCAACTCTGATAGCCACTGGAGGAGAAACTTGTGGGGAAAATTCAGTACAGGGATAAAATGGTAATTTTAAAACTTTTTTAAAATTATTATTTTACAGCAAAAATTATTAATTAATCTAATTAATTAATAAAAATTTATCCTACATTAGGATCTAAATATGATATATAGCATGCATGCATTTAAATTTAAAATTCGAATTTGAACAGTAAACACTTTACTGTAATATGTTCAGAACACAATATCTTTGTATGGGTAGTAGATCGCCGTAATCTGATCACCGTTGAGAGAGTCTGATCATCGTGATATAGTCACACAGTGTGTCTGACCTCTGTGGATCATCCACACGAAGCTTCCGGTCTGATCGACTCCTCACGAGTGCTAGCTCGTTGTAGAGCCCTTTCGACGGTCGATGTTGATCGAACTCCTTCGATTGATATCTGTCGATTCTTTGGATACTTCAGATCATCAGCAGACATGCTTTAAAGGATGTTAAAGATCTTTCTAAAATTTGGTGGGCTCACGACACTCGTAGCTCACCTTCTCACTTCTCGAACTCCAGGCTGAAACCCTGAAGAACTCACTGAAACCCTGTACACACTTTTTCTTTCTTTTCTTTCTTTTTCTCTCGGAAGGATATAGACCTTCACCTTGCACACAAGGATTCCTCTGTAGGAACCAGATCTAGGATTTCAGGGTTAGATCTTGAAACTTTTTCAAGATCATACAGCGGAAGACTAAAATAAATCAAAATTTATTTTCTAAAATCAGAGAATCCCTAGATCTAAGATCCTATTACATAATTATTACATAGCATTAAATCAAAAATTAAAATATATAAATATAGCATGAACTACATGTTGATCATATCAACATGTTTCTATACTACATCTAATGTATGTATTAAACAATAGATCAGATCTATTACCTTGCAAGTTAGACGTTCTAACCTCGCTGATCCGGGCTTGAGGATGATGTTGCAATCCGCACACGTGTCCGGCCTCTAGGAGTCATCCACACGAGCCCACGAATCTCGATCAGAAGTCCTGCTTCAGGAAATCAGCACAGTATGCTAGTACTGCGCTGATCCTTCTTTGATGGTTGATCAGGTGCCTCCTTCTTGATTTGGACTCTTCCAAAGATGGAAAGTAAAAGGAGGAGTTTCAGATCTGAGATGCTCTCAGGAAACTCAAGATAGAGGGAGGGAAGATATGAAAACAAACAACCCTAGAAGAAGATCCTCTTCTTCTTCTCGTTTCTCTCTCTAGACACCCTAACTTGTGTCTTTTATATCTCCACGACCCAAAGGTATTTCTCTCTGATTTTTGGATGAGCCAAAGGTCTCTCAAATCTCTATCTTCTTCAAAAATTTTATGAAGAAACTCATCTTATATAGAGAGATATGATAGAGTCCTTGTCCAAGTCAAATACCTAGTCAAGGCTTATCCAAACATGGCAAGTTAAGGGGTGCCCAACTCTTGAGAACTTCCTCCATATTTTTGTGCATGGATTATCAGCAAAGGATGCATAATGTGTACCCTAAAAGCCATAAAAATTTCAAAAAAAATTTGGATAAATTCAGTGCAAAATTGAAAGAGTTTTGGATTTCTAAAACTCTATCTCATAGAATTCGAAATCCAAACTTATTCCTTTTTGATTTGATCCAAACCACCTTCCATGTAAGAAAGAAGAGAGGAGACCTTTTGTGAATGTGGGAGAGACCTGGGAGAGGGCTTTTGTTGCACAAAATAAGAGGAGATTGGCAATGAATGAGAGAGAGGGCGTGGGGAAGGCTTATGTGGTGCAAGGTGGAATCCTAGTCTTACTAGGATTCTATCTTATGACTTGTTTTAATTTGGTTTCCCAAACCAAATCAAACTAAAATTAGATCAACCCAATTAAAATAGGTCTTAACCCAATTAAGAATCTAATTTAATCAGATTAAATTAGATTTAAATCTGATTTAATTTTTTAATCAAATTAGAAATTAGATTGACCCAAGTCCTAGTTGAACTAGGACTAGTTTTTCCTTGCACTTGGCTTATCCAATAAACCAATTGGACTTGATTCAATCAAGCCCAAACTAAATCTAATTAAATTATATTTAATTAGACTTAATCTCAGTCTATTGGCTTAATCAAATTAAGCCAATTAGCAATCGAATTGCTAATCGATCCTCCTGCAACACTTGCACTGGGTTAAATATCAATCGTATTGATCATTTAACCCTAGAACGATTTTTAATCGTTGATCAACCATCCGATCGGATCATGAACTCTAATGTGTGTGACCTCATAGGTCCGAACCTAAGTCGATAGTATAGAAATAAATTCTTGTACCAATCGAAGTGACCATCTAGCAATGGTACCCGACGATCGGATAGGTCGAATGTGTAGAACAACATCCTTAGAACCTATGCGGATATAGTTTTCATATAATTCATCCCCTTGACCAAAATGATCATAGGACACCCCAGAGTTCAACTGTCAACTATGATTAGGTTGTCCACATTGTATTTCAAAATATCAAATCCATTTGATGGATTATCCTGGCCAAGGTTTTGCTAAATTGAAATACAGCGACTCATTCTTCTCCAACTCTTGGAGTGGTCAATCCCATCTCGATCACACTCTGACTTTGCAAGTACTTGACTGTGCCCAAAAGCCTTCCATCTCTAAATTAAAAATTCAGTTAGTCCAGTACCAAAGCACAGTGAGTTGCTTGCAAGTCACTAAGGCGATCTCAGGTCTAAGGGACACTTATACCTATATCCCATCAAAGACATTCTCGATAGCAGAATGCTCTGGAGTTGGTCATGTTCAATGATGATGTACCCTTACATCTCACCTGTATGCCATACCAGTGTTTCTACACTCCTTGGTTAAGAGGACAACCAACCCATATGGCCTACAGCAACCTATGCTCGATAGAAACTGTCGTCCTTATTAATAGCTTATCATTTGGTCGTGAACTATTTTAAGGACTAATCGATAAATCCTCTCTTTATCGAATCTAAATAGTCCTAAGGACTTCATCATAACAACGAAGTTCATTAGAAGATAAAAGCTTATGATAAAAATACCAAATATATTTTATTTATTAACAAATCAATTACAATACTTGGTTGCTCAACCGTCAACAGCTTGACGATTGGCTTTTTGGGATACATTTCCCAACATCCTCATACCCAGATTTTCTCTCCAAAATTTTTCTTGCACACGCCCCACTCTTCTCCTCCTTTAAAACAATGTCAAACATTTTATCCACATGAGAGGATAAAGATGAGTAATTGCACATTTGAATTCAAATCAAATTTTGAATTCAAATGGAAATCAATTTATCCCTATCCACTAAGGGCGTGAGAAGAGGAGGGTATGGCTTAATTTGTGCATGAGTGATTTCATGAGAAATATTTTCTCGTGTAATAAATGGGATGCTAAAAGAGGATAAGGTCAAGGCGCTAAGATTGGTTGCTTATTCAAATTCAAACTTTATTTTGAATTTGAATAGCCAACCAATCATCCTTATCTACTCATTTGGTGCATTAAAGTAGGGCGTGAGGAGGGCTTTGCATGAGAAAAAATTCATGAGAACTTCCTTCTCGTGAATTCAAATGGGCGCAGTGGAAGTGAGGTGGCGCAGGGAGAATGGGTCAAGGTGGTTTCATTATTTAAACCAACCTAATTGAACCAAATAAGTTAGGCCCAATTAGACTAATTTAAACCTAACTTAATTAGGCTTAATTAGGCTCAATAAAATTCTAATCAAATCAAAAATTGATTAAGCCCAACCCCTGATCAAATCAGAGACCAAACCATCTCGACGATTAGGTCAACTCTTAACCTAATCGGGTCAAACCCAACTGAATCCAATTCAATTGGACTTGATCCAAAAATAATTACTCAATCAAATTGAGTTAATTGGTGATCAAATCACTAATTAAATCTTTCATAAATATTGAGCCAAAATTCGATGGATAATCGGGCATCAGAATTCATCGATATGTAACCCTGATCGAAGAGTCCCAAACCAGTGGGACTCTTGACCCCGATACCCAAAATATGTAGGACTCGTGATCAGAAAATTTTGATTCTCGATCATAGAGTCTCAGACATGAAAGACTCATAGTCCATGAGCATTAGGACTCTTCATCAGCCATCAGATCAGATAGGAACCTCTAATGTGTGTGACCCCGCAGGTTCGAACCTAAGCTGGTAGCATAGGAACCAATTCCTATACTAATCAAAATGACCATCTAGCAATGGTACCCGATGATCGGATAGGTCGAATAGTCGCAATCGCAACACTCAGAACCTACATGAATATGGTTACTGTATAATTCATCCTTTTGACCTCTGTGTTTAGGATGACTCAGGGTTAAACTGTCAACCCTGATTAGATCATCCGAATCGTGCTCAACTCAAACAGTCCTGTGACTCCTCACAAAGACTACCCTAGCCAAGGTTTTGCTAAATTGGAACACGACTGTACACAGCTCCTAAACTGGAGTGGTCAATCCCATCTTGACACACGCACCGACAAGTCAAGTACTTGACTACACCCAGCAGCCTTCTGTCACTGAATTAGAAATTCAGGTAGTCCAGTGCCTAAGTGCAGTGAGTTGCTTGCAAGTCACCATGGCGGTCTCAAGTCGGAGGGACATTTATACCCATATTCCATTGGAGCAAATCTTGATAGTAGAAATAGCTCCGGAGTCGGTCATGTTCAGTGCAGATGTACCCTTACATCTCACCTGTATGCCATACCAGTGTCTCCACACTCATTGGTTAAGAGGACAACCAACCTATATGGCACACAATGATCTATGCTTGATAAACGTTGTCATCCTTGGTAACAACGTATCATTTGATCGCGAACAGATTTAAGGACTAAACGATAAATCCTCCTTTGTCGAGTCTAAATAGTCCTAAGGACTTCACCACAATATAGGAGTTCATTAGAAGATAAAATATTTTGTGATGAAAAATACCAAAATAATTTTTATTAATTCATAATTTATGTACATATACAAAAATGAGCACAACCGTCAACAAGCTGACGATTGACTTTGGGACACTATTCCCAATAATCTCTCACTTGGCCTAAAGCCAATCGGTGCAGTATCTAATACCCATCTTCGACTTGTAGTCGTCGAAATCCTTCACCACAATAGCTTTAGTGAATGGGTCGGCCAGGTTCTCCTTTCCATCGATCTTCAAAAGGTCGACGTCACCTCGATCCATAATTTCTCGGATGAGATGGTAGCGACGCAGAATATGCTTCATCCGCTGGTGTGCCTTGGGTTCCTTCACTTGAGCAATGGCTCCAGAGCTATCACAGTAGAGCAGAACTGGACCAACAAGGGAGGGTGCTACTTCGAGCTCGGTGATGAATTTTTTCAACCACACTGCTTCTTTGGCAGCATCTGATGCAGCGACATACTCCGCCTCGCAAACTAAATCAGCCACTGTGTGTTACTTGAAACTCTTCCAGCAGATAGCCCCACCATTAAGGATAAAAATAAATCTCGACACACTTTTGCTGTCATCATGATCAGACTGGAAACTAGAGTCTGTAAACCCTATAAGTCTCAAGTCCGATTCACCACAAATAAGCCACTGATCCTTAGTATTTCTTAAATACTTCAGGATGGTTTTAACAACCTTCCAGTGATTCTCCCTTGGATCAGATTGGTATCTACTCACTACCCCTAGTGAGTATGCCACATTTGATCGTGTACATGTCATGGCGTACATGATAGATCCCAATGCCAAAGCATATGGAATCCTATCCATACGCTCTCTCTCTTGAGGTGTTGTCAGACAATCCCTCTTCGAGAGAGAAATTCCATGGCCTATCGGTAGATAGCCTTTCTTGAAATTCTCCATGCTGAACTTCTTCAGTATAGTATCTATGTACGTAGACTGGGATAAACCAAGCAACTTTTTAGATCTATCCCTATAGATCCTCATCCCTAGGATGTAGGAAGCTTCTCCCAAATCCTTCATGGAGAACTATGACGACAGCCAAATCTTTATTTCCTGTAATGCAGGGACATCATTCCCGATTAAGAGAATATCATCCACATACAATATAAGAAATACCACTACTGGACCATTAGCCCACTTATAAATGCAGGGCTCTTCTCCGTTCTTAATGAAGCCATACATCTTGATCATCCTATCAAAACGTATGTTCCAACTCTGGGATGCCTGCTTAAGTCCATAAATGGATCTCTGTAGTCTGCACACCTTAGACTCATCAGTGGATGTGAATCCTTCAGGTTGTATCATATACACCTCTTCATCCAGCTCTCCATTTAGGAAAGCTATCTTCACATCCATCTGCCAGATTTCATAGTCCAGATGGATAGCTATCGCAAGCATAATCCGAATGGATTTGAGCATTGCCAGAGGAGAAAACATCTCATCATAGTCTATACCATAACGTTGATGATATCTCTTGGTAACCAGATGGGCTTTATAAGTTTCCACCTTTCCGTCTGCACCCCTCTTCCTCTTGAAGACCCACTTACATCCTATGGGTTTTACTCCTTCGGGTGGGTCAACCAATGTCCACACATCGTTGACCTTCATGGACTCCATTTCGGATTTCATGGCCTCTAGCCATTTTTCAGAGTCGGATCTCTGCATTGCATCCATGTAGGTGATCGGATCCTCATCGTTTTCATCAAGTTTGATAGGATCGTCGTCCCGGACTAAGAAACCATAGTATCTTTTCGATTGACGTGGTACTCTACCAGATCACCTTAAGGGTGCTTGAACAATGGGCTCCGAATCTGATCTAATCAAATCCGATTCAGGTTCAGCAACTTGTGTCGATTTTTTCACCTGTCGAACTTCGTCAAGTTGGACCTTAGAGGCAACAGTCCCTTCACCAAGGAACTCTTTTTCCAAAAAGATTGCCTTAAGGCTGACAAACACCTTTTGCTCATCAGTCAGGTAGAAATAATACCCTTTGGTCTCTTTTGGGTATCCCATAAAATTATACTTGTCAGACCTAGGTCCTAGCTTGTCCGTAATTAAACATTTAATATAAGCCAGACACCCCCAAACCCTAAGGTGCGAGAGTACTGGCTTACGTCCTATCCATATCTCATATGGCATTTTGGTTACAGACTTACTCGAAACTCTATTTAGAAGGTAACAAGCTGATTCGAGCGCATATCCCCAGAGGAAGATCGACAGACCAGTAAACCCCATCATGGATCGAATCATGTCCAACAAGATTCGATTCCTCCTTTCAGATACACCATTATGCTGTGGTGTTTCAGGAGGAGTCCATTGAGAGAGAATCCCATTCTCCCCAAGATATGTCAGAAACTCATTGGAAAGGTATTCACCTCTTTGATCAGATCGAAGAGTTTTAATACACTTTCCAGTTTATTTTTCTATCTCATTTCAGAATAGTTTGAACATTTCAAATGACTCCGACTTATGCTTCATTAAATAGACATAACCATACCTCGATAGGTCATCTGTGAAGGTTATGAAGTAGAAATATCCATCTCTTGCACTTGTGCTCATGGGTCCACATACATCAGAATGTACCAGATCCAAGAGTTCACTGGCTCGCTCACCTTTTTCAGTAAAAGGTGACTTGGTCATTTTACCAAGAAGACAGGACTCACAGGTTGGAAGTGATTCACAATCACCTACTTCAAGAATTCCTTCTTGAGCCAACCTGTTTATCCTATTCTTATTGATATGACCTAGCCTACAATGCCAAAGGTAGATTTCTGACATATTATCTATTCAAGGGCATTTACCAGAGGTTTGAACCACATTAACAGGTTGTGATAGAAAGTAAATTCCATTATAAAATTATCTAATAAATATTATAACATCATTCAAAATGATATTGCAAATATTTTTTTTTATTAAAAATTGATAACCGTTCATGGCCAAAAGGCCTACAGAAATAATATTTAATAAAAAGCTTGGACAATAGTGACATTCACTCAGAATTATATTTCAAGAATTGATTACAAGGTTCATGATTTCTAATGCTAGAACTGGAACTTTGCTTCCATCTCCAACGTTCAGGAACCTCTCGCCTTCATCAAATCTCCTACTGACCTGCAGACCCTGCATCGAATTGCAAATATGATAAGGGCTTCCGTTATCCAATACCCAGGCAGTAGTATCACAAATGAAAAAGTTACAAGATGTTATCATATAAGTACCTTGCTTCTTCTTTGGCCTGTTCGGGTCCAATGAGGCAATGTATAGAGGACAGTTCCTCTTCCAGTGCCCCTGCTTCTTGCAAAAGAAGCACTCCGCCTAGCTCTGGTCGGGCTTGCACTTCTTGGTCTCACCCTGTGCAGACATCCCAGCATGCAGCTGCACCTTCTTATTCTTCTTCTTCTTGTTCTTCTTCCCTTTCTTAAAGGATCGACGACCAGAAGAAGACCCTCCCACAACATTCACCGACTCCTTATGGAGTTGGTGATATTTCTCAAAGTTCTGTAGCAACCCCAACAAGCCGTGGTAGTTCACTGCAGGCTTTGTCATTCAAAAATGAGTAAGGAAGGGAAGGAAGGACTTGGGCAGAGAATTAAGGATTGCATCCTTATCGAGCTGCTCGTGCAAGGAAAAACCCAGTTTACTTAGGCACTCAATCATTTCGATCATGTACAGTACATGATCAGTGACTGAGGCTCCATCCCTCATCCGAGCATTGAAAATGGCACAACTAGTTTTGTGCCTTTCAACATCGTCAAGCGTGCCAAAGGAGTCGTTCAACATTTGAAGCATCTCCTGTGGTTGGCATTCTCGAACCTACGACTGAACTCATCATTCATTGCCGCCAGCATAATGCACCGAATGGTGGTGCGGTCGTTGAGCCACTTTTGGTAAGTGTTACTCCTAGATTGATTTTGATGATTACAAAGCAGATTGAAGGGATACAAACAATTTTAAATTGAAAAAGTCCTTATGCTCTTCAAGGGCAAAATCATAATTTTGCTAAAATCCTGATTTGATAGTATCACTTGGTAGAACAAAAGATTTGTGATCCAATGGTGAAAATTTTATTGATTTTGGACTTGTATTTTGAAAGTTATGCATGTTTGAAAATCATGAGTCAACCCGTGAGTCAACTCATGGCACAATGAGCTGATTGGCACACCCTGTGAGTCGACCCTCATGAGTCGACCCCCAGGCATGAGTCGACCCCCATGAGTCGACCCCTACAGTTTTAGGCCAAAAGTTGCAGAAACTCATTTTCTGGCTGTTGCAACAGAAGTCAACTCATGAGTCGACTCCTGTAGCATGAGTCGACTCATGAGTCGACCCCTGCGACGGAAAATGTCAGCAACGGCTATTTTTTTGCCCGTTTTAATTACCTTTTATGCTTCCTAAAATTGCTCTAACGGCTCTTTATCTGTCTAAATTATTTTCTCTTGCTTTTAATGCTAAAAAATGCTTGAAATGGTGAAAGAAATTGCAAATTAAATAGCAGATCAAATTGGAGAGAAAAAAAGAAGATCAATCGGCAGATCAAAAGAGAGATAAAATTCATTGAGAGGATCCACGAGATAATTTGAGAGAAAAAGAAAAGAGGATCCAAAATCCACACGAGAGATTGTGAAAGAGATTCAAGAGCTTTCAAAGAGAGGATCTTTCAAGCCTATTGTTCAACCTTGATCTAGAGATCGTTCAAAGCCTTCAAGGGATCTTCAATCAACGATCATCCTCTTCTCAAGCATTCGTTCAAGCATTCATCCATCTTGAGAAAATTCAAAAAGGATTTCTTCATTTGAGTAAAGTGATTTTATTGTTATATTCGCTCATTTAAGGAGCTGTTATTGTATTAATTTGTGCTTTAAATTCTCTTACTCTTGTAAGTAATTGTTCTTGTTTTTGGAGGATTTCCAAAACAAGGAAAGGTTGATCCGAACCTGAAATCGGAGTGTTTTGGGTTTACTTGTACCCGAGAAACAAGTAATCTAGCTTGGGATAGCTAGTGTCAGAGTTTTCGACGTTTTGTATTCGGGTTGAATACAAAGTATAGTGGATTGAAATTCCCAAGTAGGATCTTGGGGAGTGGATGTAGGTGCAAGGTTAGCACCGAACCACTATAAATCCTTGTGTTTGTGGTGTGCTTTATCGCTTCACTTTATTTTTTTATTATATTCTTGCATTCCTGCTTTAGGTAATTAATATTGAATTAAAGTCTTTGTTTTGTTCTTCATAAGTAATCAGTTGGGCTTAAAATTTTTAGAAACCCAATTCACCCCCCCCTCTTGGGTTGCATAGCTGGGCAACAGTAAGTATCTCGGACCACTCCTCTAACGTTCGGGGCTGGCTCCTCAGGTGTCGGATTCGTTACTACATAAAGGATCCGCTCATGCTCAAGGATGATTTTTAATTTTCGATACCAGCTATCGAAATTAGATCCCATGAGCTTGTCATTATCTAATAATGACCGGAGCGAAAGGGTAGTGGCCATAGCTGCATAAAGAAAAACTAGACCTATATTAGTACATAAATTATTAATACTAAAGACTTGAACTTTAGTCTAAAGTTTCTCCTAGTATTTTTACGAATTGGTAGCCTTAACCTCCAATTCGAGGAATTACTTTAATTCCTTAGTGGGTACTAGAATCCACATAGACTACACACGAGCCCAACTTTGGTTGGTCAACCCATGTGCATCTATGGGTAGGTTCATAACCAGTTGTTTCTCTAAACAACTTCTAGTAATTAGTTTTGCCTCAGAACCTAATCAGTAGGCTTTGGCCTCCATTGAAAAAATCTGGTTAGGTCCAACCATTAACATGATTTGATTTGGTGAATCGGACCAATAAATGATCAAGTCCGACTTTGGTCGGCCAACCTAACCACCATCAGAAAGACTCAAACCAAATTATCATACTATGAATGATAATTCCATTAGTCAATAAGCACCAGGCCTTTGGGCCTCCAATGATTATTAAACTAATGGACTCATTATCACTCACTTAATGGGAGGCTATGACTTAGTTATCAATATAACTTAATCATTTTTAGGACCTAATATTTTTTTTTTTGAGGATTTTATTAAAGAATAGATGAGAAAAAAATATCCAGCCAATTTCAATCCTCCCACTGACTTCACCAAGTCAGATTAAAAAGGATTTACTTAAAGCTGGCATTAGGAGCACCTAAATCAGTCAAACTGATTTACCTAATGACATGGGTGAGCCCTAATCACCAAGTGATCTAATCAAAACCTAATTCATCAGGTTGGCCAGGTAAGTGAGATCAGTGATGGGGATAAGCCATTAACTCGTCAGAGATCGAATCACTACGAGTAGCTCCCGTTTAAAAACCACTGGTCAAACTGCCAAACTTACCTTAGACACCAACCGGTTCATTAGTTTTAATTTGATCAACTTAGTAAATAGGGTTCCATCATGTAGCCATGAATTAAGTCCATCTTGGTCTAGTTAAAAACATGGACCCATTCAACTACAACTATTGGAGTTGAGTCTAGAGTATCCTTAACCTAATCTAATTCAACTTTTGATTAGATTTGACCAATTACTCTAATTTAGTCTATTTCTATAAGCTAACCTTAGGTCTAACCCAATTATGGACCTAATCCATCTAACCCATTGACCCACAAGTTTATGCAATTGTCTTAGGTCTTAATTCACAATTCTAGACCTACTAGACAACACTTAATTTTTTTAATTAAGTATTTGAGCTGATAGGTCAGGGTTTGATATTTTAAAAATAATTTTTAAATTTGAAAGGTTTTATTTTCTGTTCACCAAAAATGTTGACTCATTTCATAAATAGATCAGCACATTTCATAAATAGCAATCCTATTGCTAATTACATAACAGAAAATAACTCAATCAAAATAAATCATGAATATTCCTTTCGCTGCTTCATTAGCATGGGATATAATCGCATCGGCACCCCTACCGCCATAGGAGACCCCATCGACTGGGAAGAGAGGGCCTTTAAACCCTACTTTTCTCCTATGACCGGATGGCCATGGCAACCAACCCAATTCGATTACTTGCTACTTGGATCAAGTATATCTAAATATATCAATTTCAAAATTTAAATTTCAAATTTTAAATTTTAAATTTTAAATTTTAAATTCCAAATAAATTTCAAATTTCAAATTTTTGAATTTCAAATTTTGAATTTCAAATTTTGAATTTTAAATTTTGAATTTCAAATTTTGAATTTTAAATTTTGAATTTTAAATTTAAAATTTCAACCAAATTTTAAATTTCAAATTTTGAATTTTGAATTTCAAATTTTTGAATTTTGAATTTCAAATTTCAAAATTTAAATTTTAAATTTTAAATTTTAAATTTTTGAATTTTGAATTTCGAACAACTTTCAAAATTTAAATTTTAAATTTTAAATTTAAACTTTTAAATTACAACTTAATCTACGCATGCAAATATATATATCATATCTAAGAACCCGCTCTGATACCATTTGTGGGAAAAATTCAGTGCAGGGGTAAAATGATAATTTTAAAACTTTTTAAAAATTACTATTTTATAGTAAAAATTATTAATTAATTTAATTAATTAATAAAAATTTATCTTACACTAGGATCTAAATATGATATATAGCATGCATGCATTTAAATTTGAAATTCGAATTTGAACAGTAAATACTTTACTGTAATGTGTTCAGAACACAATACCTTTGTGCGGGTAGTAGATCGCCACAATCTGATCACCATCGAGAGAGTCTGATCATCGTGATGCAGTCACATGGCATGTCTGGCCTCTGTGGATCATCCACACGAAGCTCCCGGTCTGATCGACTCCTCACGAGTGCTAGCTCGTTGTAGAGCCCTTTCGACGGTCGATGCTAATCGAACTCCTTCGATCGATGTCTATCGATTCTTTGGATGCTCTAGATCATCAGCAGACGTGCTTGAGAGGATGTTGAAGATCTTTCTAAAATTTGGTGGGCTCACGACACTCGTAGCTCACCTTCTCACTTCACGAACTCCAGGCTGAAACCTTGAAGAACTCACTGAAACTCTGTGCACACTTTTTCTTTCTTTTCTTTTCTTTTCTCTCGAAAGGATATAGACCTTCACCTTGCACACAAGGATTCCTCATGCCCAGATTTTCTCTTCAAAATTTTTCTTGCACACGCCCCACTCTTCTCCTCCTTTTAAAACAATGTCAAACATCTTATCCACGTGAGAGGATAAAGATGAGTAATTGCATATTTGAATTCAAATCAAATTTTGAATTCAAATAGAAACCAATTTATCCCTATCCACTAATGGCGTGAGAAGAGGAGAGCATGGCTTAATTTGTGCATGAGTGATTTCATGAGAAATATTTTCTCGTGTAATAAATGGGGTGCTAAAAGAGGATAAGGTCAAGGCGCTAAGATTGGTTGCTCATTCAAATTCAAACTTTATTTTAAATTTGAATGGCCAACCAATCATCCTTATCTACTCATTTGGCACATTAAAGTAGGGTGTGAGGAGGGCTTTGTGTGAGGAAAAATTCATGAGAACTTCCTTCTCGTGAATTCAAATGGGCGCAGTGGAAGTGAGGTGGCGCAGGGAGAATGGGTCAAAGTGGTTTCATTATTTAAACCAACCTAATTGAACTAAATAAGTTAGGCCCAATTAGACTAATTTAAACCCAACTTAATTAAACTTAATTAGGCTCAATAAAATCCTAATCAAATCAGGAATTGATTAAGCCCAACCCCTGATCAAATCAGGGACCAAACCATCTCGACGATTAGGTCAACTCTTAACCTAATCGGGTCAAACCCAACTGAATCCAATTCAATTGGACTTGATTCAAAAATAATTAATCAATAAAATTGAGTTAATTAGCAATTAAATCACTAATTAAACCTCTCATAAATATTGAGTCCAAATCCAATGGATAATCGGGCATCAGAATTCATCAATATGTAACCCTGATCGAAGAGTCCCAAACCAGTGGGACTCTTGACCCCGATACCCAAAATGTGTAGGACTCATGATCAAAAAATTTTGATTCTCGATCATAGAGTCTCAGACACGAAAGACTCATAGTCCATGAGCATTAGGACTCTTCATCAGCCATCAGATCAGATAGGAACCTCTAATGTGTGTGACCCCGCAGGTTCGAACCTAAGCCGGTAGCATAAGAACCAATTCCTATACTAATCGAAATGACCATCTAGCAATGGTACCCGATGATCGGATAGATCGAATGGTCGCAATCACAATACTCAGAACCTACATGAATATGATTACTGTATAATTCATCCTTTTGACCTCTGTGTTTAGGACGACTCAGGGTTAAACTGTCAACCCTGATTAGATCATCCGAATCGTGCTCAACTCAAATAGTCCTGTGACTCCTCATAAAGACTATCCTAGCCAAGATTTTGCTAAATTGAAATATGACTGTACACAGCTCCTAAACTGGAGTGGTCAATCCCATCTTGACACACGCACCGACAAGTCAAGTACTTGACTACACCCAGCAGCCTTCCGTCACTGAATTAGAAATTCAGGTAGTCCAGTGCCTAAGTGCAGTGAGTTGCTTGCAAGTCATCGTGGCGGTCTCAAGTCGGAGGGACATTTATACCCATATTTCATCGGAGCAAATCTTGACAGCAGAAATAGCTCCGGAGTTGGTCACGTTCAATGCAGATGTACCCTTACATCTCACCTGTATGCCATACCAGTGTCTCCATACTCATTGGTTAAGAGGACAACTAACCTATATGGCACACAATGACCTATGCTTGATAAATGTTGTCATTCTTAGTAACAACGTATCATTTGATCGCGAACAGATTTAAGGACTAAACGACAAATCCTTCTTTGTCGAGTCTAAATAGTCCTAAGAACTTCACCACAACATAGGGGTTCATTAGAAGATGAAATATTTTATGATGAAAAATACTAAAATAATTTTTATTAATTCATAATTCATGTACATATACAAAAATGAGCACAACCATCAACAGGCTGACGATTGGCTTTGGGACACTATTCCCAACAAAACTATCCTGCTTATTTAGAGAGCCTGAAGATGAAAAAGATGATCAACTTTCTGAAGATATGCTAATAATAGAATCTAACCTAACAGTTTCTTTTACTTCTAGTTGGGTATTGGACTCTGATTCTAGTGCTCATATATGTACTTCAATACAGGATCTAATAGGAAGTAGGAAGTTGAGGCAAGGTGACATAACCCTTAAGGTCAACAATTGAGCAAAAGTTGTTGCAAAAACCATTGAAACTTATCCTCTTTGATTATCGTTAGGCTTTAGATTAGATTTAAAAGATTATTATTTTGTTTCTGTAGCTAGCCAAAATTTGATTTCAATCTCTATACTAGAATAGGATGGATTTATTTTTTAATTTAATAAAGACTTTTGTTTCATTTATTTATGAAATAAATTGGTTGTATCAGATCTTTTGATTGACAGTCTTTATCACTTGCATGTTGATGCTAATGTGAACCTAAATGAGCAAACAGTGAGTATCGTAGGCCAAAAGAGATCTAGAGATGAGTTTAACCATAAGTACTTGTCATACCATAGGCTTGGTCATATTGGAGAGGATAGGATAAACAAATTGAAAGGAGATGAGATCTTTGACTTAGTTAAATTTGAGTCGATTCTGACTTGTGAATCATGCCTTCGAAAAAAATAGCTAGGTTAGCCTTTGTGAGATAAGGAGAAAAGGCCACTGAGTTACTAGCCCTGGTACACATCGATGTCTATGACCCATTTGATGTATATGCCAAAGATGGTTATAGGTACTTCATTACCTTTCTTAATGATCTATTATGGTACAGATATATGTTTCTTATGAAAAATAAATCTGAAACCTTTAAAAGATTCAAAAAATTCAAACATGAGGTAGAGAAGCAAACAGATAAACCCATAAAAGTCCTGTGATCTGATCGAGGAGGAAAATACTTGAGTACTGAATTTTTAGGATATCTTAAGAAGAATGATATAGTCTCTCAATGGACTCCTTCCGACATGCCTCAACTCAATGGATATCCAAAAGAAGAAATAGGATCCTATTGGATATGGCCCAGTCCATGAAAAGCTTCATTGATTTACTCTTATTTCTTTGGGGATATGCCTTACCGTGATGCATATTTTAAATAGGTTCCTTCTAAGTTTGTTCCTACCGCACTATACGAGATATGGCATGGTAAAAAATTGAGTCTGAGTTATCTTAAAGCTTAAGGATGCCCAGCCAATATTAAAAAATAAAAAGCTGATAAATTAGAGGATAGATCAGTTGTAGCTCGGTTTATAGGTTATCCCAAGAAATTCATTGGATACTACTATTACTTTTTACATGACCATAATATGATTGTGAGTTGTAATACCATATTTTTAGAAAAATAATTTATCCAGAATGGTAGTAGTGAGAGGTTAATTGAGCTTGACGAGAATGTCTCTCAAGAGCTATTGGAAAATGTGTCCCAAAACCAATCGTTAGACGATTATACTCATCTTGTAAACTATATATAAATTTTTATTAATAAAAATTATTTGGTATTTTTATTATAAATTGATCATCTTTGAACTTCTGTATTGTAATGAAGTCCTTAGGACTATATATATTAATCGACAAAGGAGGATTTGTCGTTAAGTCCTTAAAATTATTTGCGACCAAATGATACACTATTACTAAGACGATAGTGATATCAAGTGTAGGTCGTTGTATGTCATATGAGTTGGTTGTCCTCTTAACTAAAAAGTATGGAGACACTGTTATGGCATGCAAATAGAATGTACGAGTACATTCGTATCGAACGTGACCATGTGCCGAGTACTCTGCTGTCAAGAGTAGCTTGTGAAGGGTATATGTGTCTCTCTGATCTGAAACAATCAAGGTGACTTATAAATAACTCACTGTACTTTAGTATCGAACTATTTGAGTTTTTAACTTAGTGATGGAAGGATACTAGGTGCAGTCAAGTACTTATCAAGTCGGTGTGTGAGTCAAGATGGAATTGACCCCTCTAAATTGGTAGAAGATATGCATCAGTGTATTTTAATTTAGCAAAATCTTGGTCAGGATAATCCATGAGATGAATTTGAAAGATTGAAATATAATATGGTCAACTTAATTAGGGTTGACAGATAAATTCTAAGTCATCTTGAGCATTTGGATCAAAGGGATGAATTATATGGTAACCATATGCCAGTAGGTTCTAGAAGGTTACTTTGCAACACTTCGACCCATCCAGTCGTCGGGTTATCATTGCTAGATGGTTACATCGATTGATATAAAAAGTTATTTTTATGCTATCAATTTAGGTTCGAACCTATAAGGTCATACGCATTAGAAGATTTGGTCAGATCTGATGGCTGAAGAGTCCAATTGGATTGTGACTCTAGAGAAGAGTCCTATTTGGACTAGGACTCTGTGGGAGAGTCTCACTGGGACTGAGACTTTACTATTTATAGAGAATTAATTAATAATTAGATTATTAATTAACTCAATTTGATTAAGTAAAGAGATTTGGAACAAGTCTAATTAAATTAGATTCAGTTCGACTCAGATTGGGATTGATATGATCAAATCTAATTGTAAGAAAAATTTGATCCTGATTCGATCAGGATTTGGACTCGACTAATTTCTAATTAGGTTAGAAATTTGATAAGATATTTAAATTTTTAATTAGATTAGATTCGTTTCTATTAATGATTTTAATTCAAATTTAATTTGGATTAGAATTGAATTAGAAATGAAAAGTCCAAGTCAGACTAGAACTCTATCCTTATCTTTTGCATCACATCTGGATCCATGCCAATTTCTCTATGCCTAATTGGATTTGGGTTGTGATTTTTGGCATCATGAGAGAGGATCCAATAAGGATGATTGGATATAGCTGATGAGTCATAATATTATCTCTTGCCTAATTCGAATGCGATCCAAATTAGAGATAAGATGCAGACTAGGAAAGAAATTTTTCATATATGATATATTATTAGAGCCATATTATTTTTTTTTTAATTTTTTTTGAGAAATTATTTAGCATATGAGACTTTAGATTTCTTCTCCACATCTTAATATTTTTTGTGAAATTTTTGGGGATGCCAAAAAGGGGTTTTGACATTGATTCATGGCATCGTTTCTTGGAAAGTCCTAATTCTTAGTCTATAAAAAGGGGATTCCTCTTTTGGACGTCCCATGATCAATTATTTTGTAGATTTTTTATTTTCAGAACCTTTTTTCCTCCTCTCTTCTTTCTCTAGATCTCCTATCACTTTGGAGTGTCCAAGGTGCTTGTAGAAGAAAGAAGAGGTCAGCTGTCGAAGTTATTCACAGACTAGCATTTTCGAGCCCCTGATCTGTGTCAGTCTTCACGTGGATTTTCTTATAGAGGCTAGATGACTTTGTGTGGCTGTCAATGACCTGAGAAACACCCTCTCTAATTATTGGATTAGAGAAAATCAAGATCAAAATTTATTTGGTAATGATCTCTGTTGGGTATAGAATACCCACAGCCGAAGTTCTCAGCGGGATTGACCCTTGCAGGCTCCGTCCCCGACTTCAACCACAGGAAGACTCCGCCCGGACTCCTACGGGAGCCGGGCTCCGTCACCAACTTCAATCGCCCGGACTCCTATGGGAGCCGTGCTCCGTCACCAACTTCAACCGCCCGGACTCCTATGGGAGCCGGGCTCCGTCACCAACTTCAACCGCCCGGACTCCTACGGGAGCCGGGCTCCGTCCACGACTTCGATCGCAAGGAGGACACCTCCCAGACTCCTACGGGAGCCGGGCTCCGTCACCAACTTCAACCGCCCAGACTTCTACGGGAGCCGGGCTCCGTCTACGACTTCGACCGCAAGGAGGACTCCGTCCGGACTCCTACGGGAGCCGGGCTCCGTCACCAACTTCAACCGCCTGGATTCCTACGGGAGCCGAGCTCCGTCCACGACTTCGACCGCAAGGAGGACTCCGCCCGGACTCTTACGGGAGTCGGGCTCCATCACCAACTTCAACCGCCCTGACTCCTACGGGAGCCGGGCTCCGTCCACGACTTCGACCTCAAGGAGGACTCCGCCCGGACTCCTACGGGAGCCGGGCTCCATCACCAACTTCAACCACCCGGACTCCTACGAGAGCCGGGCTCCGTCACCAACTTCCACCGCCCGGACTCCTACGGGAGCCGGGCTCCGTCACCAACTTCAACCGCCCGGACTCGTACGGGAGCCGGGCTCCGTCCACGACTTCGACCGCAAGGAGGACTCCGCCCGGACTCCTATGGGAGCCGGGCTCCATCACCAACTTCAACCGCTCGGACTCCTACGGGAGTCGGGCTCCATCCACGACTTCGATCGCAAGGAGGACTCCGCCCGGACTCCTACGGGAGCCGGGCTCCGTCACCAACTTCAACCGCTGGTAAGCTCCGTCCAGACTCCTACGGGAGCTGGGCTCCGCACCTGACTTTAATTACAGGAAGACTCCGCTCAGACTCCTACGGGAGCCGGGCTCCGTCACCAACTTCAACTGCTGGTAATCTCCGCCCGGGCTCCTACGGGAGCCGGACTCCACCCCCGGCTGTGACTGAAGGAAGACTCCATCCGAACTCCTGCGAAAGCTGGATTCTGAGCTCCTCTTGGACAGATGGCTAACTACCTCTCTCCGCCAGGCACTCCAACCGGACTCCAGCCGACAGGCCTTCGCCCCCTGGCGCGTTGCAGTAACAGCCGCAATTCTGCTCCATTCCCTGCGGCAGATTCCACGCGGCTCCATCACTCCACGACTCTGCTCCACCTCCTGCGATGGATTTCACACGGCTCCATCACTCCTTGGCAGGCCGTAATAATGGCCACGGTCCTACTCCACTTCCTACGGTGGATACCGCGCGATTCTTCTATCCTCTGGCAGGTCGCGACAATGGACGCCACTCCGCTTCTCGTGGCAGACTCCACGTGGCACGACTCGGTAATAGCCACGGGTCCACCCCACTACTCTCTGCAACAAACTTTTTCTGACTATGGGCGGCCCACTGCCAGACGGTTACAGGCATCACCATCAGTTTGTTGCCCCCTCCGCCTATAAAAGGAGAACCCCAGATACGTTATTCGATAAGCTCTTGTTTTTACCTAGAAACTCTGCTAAAATTTCTGTTCGAGTTCTCCATTCTTGTTGAGGCAGAGAACTGACTTGGGCATCGGAGGGACTTGTTGGAGCAACCCCACCTCCGGTTTAGACTTCTTTTGCAGGTCCCGACGGCGACCGCGACTCCCTCGACTCCAGCTTCTCCGGCGCAAGCAGATTTTTGCACCAACAGGATTGGCGCTAGAAGGAAGGGCCCTGTGTCTTCTCAGTATCCTTGTTCTTAAAGGAGCGCTCAACGGGACCGCCCCCGGGCATTTGTTCCGACGTCCCCTCCTCCTTTCTCCACTCGGTCCTTGCTCGATGCCTCCCCGCAATGCATCCACGCGATGATCCACGGCCTCCGCGGCCAGATCTCAGGCTCTGGCCTCACCTCCTGTTTCCCAACCTTGTCCTCCTCCGACGATGATGGTGGTTGATGCGGAGCAGTTTGATCTGCTAGCGCAGTAGGTCAGAGGCCTCACTGAAGCTGTGTAAGCTATGCAGTAGTAGCAGCAGCCGCAGGCATCAGCATGCCTGGAAAGGGTGTCGCCGGAACACCAGAATCCGACGGCGGGGCGGGCCACTTGGGTTAGCCGTCCCATCTTTCCTGGGAAAATGAACCCGAGGGTGGAGAGCCCTCAATCGGATCACGACTCCACCCCTGGAAGATCCCTGCCCCCATTCTGCCAGAGGACCCTCGAGACTCGAAGTCGAGAGGATTTCCTAGATCGAAGACTCCAAGAGATGAACCGGTGGATTGAAGAACTCCGTCATGCTCCCCCCGCTTATGGTGAAGATATTTGCACTGACCCTCCCTTTTCTCAAATGATCATGCAGGAACCGATCCCGCCAAACTTCAAGCTCCCCCAGTTCGAAAGCTACGACGGGACTTCGGACCCGGTTGATCATCTGGAAGCCTTCTGGATGATGATGCTGCTTCATGGTGCTCCCGACGCCATTCTATGCCGAGCCTTCCCATCCACCTTGAAGGGAGCGGCGAGAAACTGGTACTCAGCTCTGAAGTCGGGTACCATCTTTTTCTTCGATCAGATGAGCCATCAATTCGTGGCCCATTTTGTCAGCACCCGCCGCCCCCGGAAGGGTTCGGAGTCCCTCATCAATATCAAGTAGAGGGAAGGGGAATCCATTCGGGCCTACATCAACCGTTTCAATGTCGTGGCGCTGGAGGTCCGAAACTTGGACCAATCAGTCACAATGGCCGCTTTGAAGGGTGGCCTTCAGAAGAATGACCTTTTGTTCTCCCTGGAGAAGAAGTACCCCAGGGATTTTGCTGATTTGTTGGCCCGGGCTGAAGGGTACGCCCGAGCGAAAGAAGCCTTCAAAATGAAGCATGAGGAGATTGCGAGAGAGCGGCAGGCGGGAGACTCGAGTAAGCCCGCAGTCAAAAAAAGGCCGAGGGAAGCTCGGCCACGTTCTCGATCCCCTCCTGGGCACAAGCGTGCCCACACCCCACCTCGGGTATATAGGTAGAGGAGTCCAGATCGCGGGGTTCGATGGGGCTCTCCATCAGGAAGGTTCTGCAACTACGCCCCCCTCAATGCCTCGAAGACCCAGGTACTGATGGAGGTCAGGGAGCAGCTCCCTAGGCCAGAGAGGATGTGCACACACCCCAGGAAGCGTAACCCCAACAAGTTCTGTCTCTACCACCGTGACCACGGCCACAACACGGAGGAATGCATCCAGCTTCGAGACGAGATCGAGGAGCTCATCCGGTGAGGTCGACTCGACAGGTTCATCCGACGTCAGCCTGAGGGTAGAGAAGATCGATCAAGGGCCCTGCCGCAACCTGAGCCGCCAAAGAGAGAGGAGCAGCTCGGAGATCGGCCTCCAATCGGGACCATCGACTCCATCGCCGGAGGGCCTCAAGGAGGAGCAGACCTCCCATAACCATGGAACTCAGGAAACCTGTAAATGTATCGCTTATGATTTCACCTTGAATCTAAATTCCTTTCGACTTGGCATGCTCCTCCCATTTGGCATGGTTTTGTCACGACTGGGTATAACCCCTTCAAACAATTAAAGCAAAGTTATGTTAGGAATGGGAGGAGAACCTCATCCTAACATAACTAAAATGAAAGTCCGATTATCTTGAGATCGGATTGGGGGAGAGGCCTTGCAACGTCCTAATGTGCCCCCACAGCCATGTCAGGAATAGGAGGAGAACCTCGTCCTGACATGAGCAAAGTCAAAGGCCCGGTTCTTTTAGACCGGATGGAGGGAGAGGCCTTACAACGTCCTAATGTACCCCCACAGCCATGTCAGGAACAGGAGGAGGACCTCGTCCTGACATGAGCAAAGTCAAAGGCCCGGTTCTTTTAGACTGGATGGGGGGAGAGGCCTTACAACGCCCTAATGTGCCCCCACAGCCATGTCAGGAACAGGAGAAGGATCTCGTCCTGACATGAGCAAAGTCAAAGGCCCGGTTCTTTTAGACTGATGGGGGGAGAGGCCTTACAACGCCCTAACGTGCCCCCACAGCCATGTCAGGAATAGGAGGAGAACCTCATCCTGACATGAGCAAAGTCGAAGGCCCGATTCTTTTAGACCGGATGGGGGGAGAGACCCTTGCAATGGCCCTTATGTGCCCCCGCGGCCCCGTTGGGAATAGAAGGAGAACCTCGCCCTGACGGTGACGAAGCCCGGCCGCCCGACAAGATCGGATAAAGGGGAAAGGCCCCTCAGCGGCACCTTCACACTCCTACGCAACCCCACAAAAAGTGAGGGGGGGGCCCTCACTCTGAAAAGAGGAGAGAAATTAAAGAGGAAGAGTGACGAGCAATGTCGGAAACAGATGAAGGACAAACCACACCAAAGACCTAAAGAACCTCGTTTCAACAAAGACGGAAAGTTCCTACCAAACACCCGCGGCCTCTAGGAAGGCTCTCGACACAGGTCAAGAAGACAGCGACGTCTCCGAAGTAATACGGAGTTCGGAGCACCAAGCTCGAGCCTACGGCCGGAACGACGAGGAAAGCAAACCAGCGCATCGACGACTGGGCACCCCCCAACGACGTCAACGTCGGACAAGTCGAACAACAAGAGAAGTTCGACGGATGATAATTTAATACAATATGCGGGCGAGGTAACACAAAATCTCCTTTTCATTCCATTTGCGAAGTATACACCATAAAGCCCAGAAGGCCAAAGGAACAAAAGCAAAATGACAAAAGCGGGACAAAACAACAAAAGGAAAAATGTATACATAAAAAGATAGAAGGACAAAAAGAGCCCTAGGGAAGCTCTGCTCCTTCCGACCTAGAATTATCTGCTCCACCCCTCATCCAGGACTGCCTTAGATTCTCAATTTCTTCTTCTAGCTCTCTCCTTTTCAGCAGCGCATCCTGGAGCGCCCGACGAAGTCGCTGGCTCTTGGTCTCCGCCTCTCGATGCCTCTTTCTCAGAACCTCAGATTCCGCCTCCGCATCCATGACGGCCTGCTGCTCGTATGCCAGCTGGACCTTCAATTGCTGCAGCTCAGCCATCCTTTCCCCAAGGGCGACAGAAAGCCCTTCGACGGTTCCTCTCAGGGACTGGAGTTCATTGGAATCCCAGGCAGAAGTCAACTGAGCCCTGTCAGCCAGCTGCCTCTGAAGACGGGCGACTTCGTCGGTCGCCGCCCTGAGTCTCCCTTTATATTCCTCTACCTGCCTACGCCAACCGGTCTGATGCACGTCGTAGCTCACCTCGACATCCTGAAGCTGCTGCTGAAGGTCGGAGACCTTCTTCGACCACTCCCGATCGTCGTCGGCCCGAGCCAAGAGCCGAGACGAACTTCCTCCCAGCTGGCCGATCTTCTCCATCACTGCCGATAGTTCCACCCTGAGAGCGCTAATCTTGGCAGCTTGAGCCCAAATTTGGCCGCTGTCGCTCTTCTTGCATTCCTCAAGCTCCTTCACGAAGTCTGCCTTCCTCCGGCTATACTCCAAGATCCCCTTCACGTGGAGATTCCGAAAGTGGGTGGCCTCTGCGGTGGCTTCAGAATGACCCTCTCTCAATCTGTGAAGCTCGCCTTCCATCTTCTTTGACTTTTTTGTCAAGTGAAGGACTTCCTTCTTCAGCCGCTGGATCGTCGACTTCAGCGGAATCCCCAGGGGCAGGGGAAGTGCTTCTGCAGGACACTGCCATCGGAAGGCAAAAGCGTCAAGACACGACTCATCACAGAAAGAAAAGCAGAGAGAAGAAAGGAAGGAGGGAGAAGCCACCCACGATAAGAAATTCAACTTTATTGATTGGATGATTCTTGAAGACAAAAAGGAAAAGAAAAATTATGGTAAAATAAAAATACAAGGTCGGAGGTCTCAGACCTCAGAGGCAGGGGTTGGAGAACTCGGCGTCCCTGAAAGGGGGGCTGCGGCAGCAGTGGCAGCGGGCGAGGGACCGGCCTCATCTTCAGACTCCTCACCCAGGAAGCTGAGGTCGAGCTCCAAAAATTTCCTGGCTACCTTCTCCTGGCAGAGCTCGAACCCTTTGATGAATGCCTTCTGGCCGAATTGGATATTCAGGTCCCTCATCTCCGCGGAGGTCTTGAATTCCTCTACCGCAAGGACCCTGGCCTCCGAGACCAGGACTGGAATCTGCTCAGCCAAGTTGACGACCTCGGCCTTCGCCTTTCTCACCATCTCCTCCAAGGTCTGCTTCTCCTCCTCCCGGGCTTGTTTCTCTCTTTCCAGGGCCTCTTCGAGGGGACAACTTCGGCTATGCCAATCTCTCTGTACTTCCTTCATTCGAAATTCAAACTCAGAAGTAGGGGGACTGGTGTTGGGTATAGAATACCCACAGTCGAAGTTCTCAGCGGGATTGACCCTTGCACGCTCCATCCCCGACTTCAACCACAGGAAGACTCCGCCCGGACTCCTACGGGAGCCGGGCTCTGTCACCAACTTCAACAGCCCGAACTCCTACGGGAGCCGGGCTCCGTCACCAACTTCAACCACCCTGACTCCTATGGGAACCGGGCTCCATCACCAACTTCAACCGCCCGGACTCCTACGAGAGTCGGGCTCCGTCCACGACTTCGACCGCAAGGAGGACACCGTCCGGACTCCTACGGGAGCCGGGCTCCGTCACCAACTTCAAACGCCCGAACTCCTACGGGAGCCGGGCTCTGTCCATGACTTCGACCGCAAGGAGGACTCCGCCCGGACTCCTACGGGAGCCTGGCTCCGTCACCAACTTCAACCGCTGGTAAGCTCCGTCCAGACTCCTACGGGAGCCAAGCTCTGCACCTGACTTTAACTGCAGGAAGACTCCTCCCGGACTCCTACGGGAGTCGGGCTCCATCCACGACTTCGACCGCAAGGAGGACTCCGCCCGGACTCCTACGAGAGTCGGGCTCCGTCACCAACTTCAACCGCCCGGACTCCTACGGGAGCCGGGCTCCGTCACCAACTTCAACCACCCAGACTCCTATGGGAGCCGGGCTCCGTCCATGACTTCGACCGCAAGGAGAACTCCGCCCGGACTCCTACGGGAGCCAGGCTCCGTCACCAACTTCAACCGCCCTGACTCCTACGGGAGCCGAGCTCCGTCCATGACTTCGACCGCAAGGAGGACTCCGCCCGGACTCCTACGGGAGCCGAGCTCCATCACCAACTTCAACCGCCCGGACTTCTACGGGAGCCGGGCTCCATCACCAACTTCCACTGCCCGGACTCCTATGGGAGCCGGGCTCCGTCACCAACTTCAATCGCCCGGACTCCTACGGGAGCCGGGCCCCGTCCACGACTTCGACCGCAAGGAGGACTCTGCTCGGACTCCTACGGGAGCTGGGCTCCGTCACCAACTTCAACCGCTCGGACTCCTACGGGAGCTGGACTCCGTCCATGACTTCGACCGCAAGGAGGACTCTGCCCGGACTCCTACGGGAGTCGGGCTCCGTCACCAACTTCAACCGCTGGTAAGCTCCATCCAGACTCCTACGGGAGCCGGGCTCTATACCTAACTTTAACTGCAGGAAGACTCCGCCTGGACTCCTACGGGAGCCGGGCTCCGTCACCAACTTCAACTGCTGGTAAGCTCCGCCCGGGCTCCTACGGGAGCTGGACTCCGCTCCCGGCTGTGACTGAAGGAAGACTCCATCCAAACTCCTGTGAAAGCTGGATTTCGAGCTCCTCTTGGATAGATGGCTAACTACCTCTCTCCGCCAGACACTCCAGTCGAACTCCAACCGACAGGCCTTCGCCCCCTGGCGCGCTGCAGTAACAGCCACGATTCTGCTCCATTCCCTGCGGCAGATTCCACGCGGCTCCATCACTCCACGATCCTGCTCCACCTCCTGCGATGGATTTCACACGGCTCCATCACTCCTTGGCAGGCCGTAATAATGGCCACGGTCCTGCTCCACTTCCTGCGATGGATACCGCGCGATTCTTCTATCCTCTGGCAGGTCACGACAACGGACGCCGCTCCGCTTCTCATGGCAGACTCCACGTGGCACGACCCGGTAATAGCCACGGGTCCACCCCACTACTCTCCGCAACAAACTTTTTCTGACTATGGGCGGCCCACTGCCAGACGGTTACAGACGTCACCATCAGTTTGTTGCCCCCTCCGCCTATAAAAGAGAAACCCCAGATACGTTATTCGATAAGCTCTTGTTTTTACCTAGAAACTCTGCTAAAATTTCCGTTCGAGCACTTCATTCTTGTTGAGACAGAGAACTGACTTGAAAGTCGGAGGGTCTTGCCGGAGCAACCCCACCTCTGGTTTAGACTTCTTTTGCAGGTCCCAGCGGCGACCGCGACTCCCTCGACTCCAGCTTCTCCAGCGCAAGCAAATTTTTGCACCAACAATCTCTAACTTATTTTGATTCCTATAGTAGATCTAATAGTTAGATCTAAAATTTCAGCATCGATGAGATCGATGTGATTTTTATTTTTAGATCTAAAGTATATATTTTTTATATCAAATATCTTAATATGATAGTCTAAGATTAGATTTTATACATATAATTAGGATTAAATTATTTAATCTATTATTTTTACTACATAAAATTTTTTAATTGCATGTATTGCACTACCATAAATTTTTTTCAACTGGTATCAGAGCCAGATTATTTTAATATGAATTAATATAACTTTAGATCTAATTTTTTATTATTAGATTTGATTATTTATAATTTATATTAGATTTAAATTAGTTTATTTTTAGATTTGATTATTATTTATTTAGATTAGATATTCTAAGTAGCAAAGTACTCAGATTGGGTAATCACCAGGCCGTCCGATCATAGGAGCAAGTAAGATTTTATGACCCTCTCTTCCCATTCAATGGGGTGCTCTTTATGGCATGTAGGGGTGCTACTGTGAGGTCCCATGAAGAAAAAATTGAAAAGAGAAAACTTATTTTCTTGCAAAATCTTAGATCTTGAAATCTTTGATGTTGTTGTATGTGATGCAAGTTGTGAAGATAGTTAGTTACATCTAATCTTGTTTAGTCAAAATTATTTTGATCTACAATTATAAAAAATTTAAATTTGATCTAAAATATTTTATGACTTGATGTAAAAAATTTATATGAATAATTATTTTCAAAACCTTAACCATGTTAATACAAAATTTAATTGAGAATTAAGTATCAAGCTGATTGGATCTAGAATTATGATTTACATCAATTGACATTACATAAAATATGGGGCATGGGTTAGCTCAAATCAAGTCCTTCTCTTCAATTAGGTTAGACCTAAGGTTAGAATCAAAGAATTGATTGACTATGTAGAGAAATTGATTAAGTCTAACCAAATATTGAATTAAATTAATCAGAGTTTCTCTAGTACAATAGTTGTAGATGGTCAAGTCTATGTCTTTGATTAGATTAAATGGACCTTGATTGTGGCTCAGTGGTTGAATCCAAACTATTAGATTGGTCAAATTGAAACTGTTAGATGTGTGTCCTAGATGCCAGATTGGCTGACACATTCTTGTACAAATCTAAGGGCAAATTTATAATTTTAACTATAAATCAATAAATAGATTATTCTTCTATCACATTGTGTACATTGTGTCTGTGATACATCTTTTGAGTTAGTATGAATGTCAATTCATAGTTTCAAGAGTTAAAAATTTAAGACATGAATTTACATAACTAACTCATAAATAGCTCCTGACCATAGGATCATCACGAGGATGGTGATCGATCCGAAAGGTTGGTGTACGATCGCTTCCTTAGGGTAGATGTGTCTTGAGTCTACGGTGTAGAGACACCGAAGCAAGAGTACAGGTATTCGTTGAGAATGAGAGTACTGAGCATGACCATATCAAGCAGTCATAAGGAAGTCTACCTTCTCGTCGATGACTAGCTCGATGCTGCAGTTGTGTATCTAGTTCTTTGACCTGAGGTGCATCGATAGTTCACCTTGAGTATGTTATAGTTTGACTACACTATAACTTGGTCTTCTAGCCATCGAAACCCTGAGGTGTATGTTGGCTGTAGTATATTCATTGTAGGAACCAGATCGCACCAAGATGGGATCTATCAACCTCGGTAGATAAGAGGAGTAGTCCTATGATGATTGAAAGATCGAGTCCTTAAGCCCATGGCCATGGCAGAGTGAAATAATGAAAAAGAGTTTTTCATTAGGATTTCATATCGGACTCGGATCGATCGATTAATTCATATGACTGATGTTGGGTTTGACGAGTTCACCTTAACCCTATTCAGTCGAAACTCATGATAGAGGAACTCAATCTCATAGGTAGCTGCACTGAGAGATTCATCTTCAATTCTAATGGGTTGCCACCATATACTGCTAGATATCACTGGTGGATTTTGGGAACAATTAGAATGATCTTGATGATCAATCATTCTAATTGTCTGAATCAGAAGAGTTCTAGTCCATCGAAAGGAATTTCGATAATGTCGATGATGAAATCATGACATGTCTCATTACCATACAGAATTGAACCTAACTGGATCATACTAACAAGGGTTAGGATCTGGATGTCATCAATTGGACTAGCCCAATTGATTTGGATAGATCTAATTAGGTTCAAGAAAATCATGCTAGCACACGATTGAGCCTAACTTTCTCCTCGTGTAATCTTTTTCATCTCGACTGAGCCAAATGTGATTTGACTCACCCAGAGAACCTTGAGAAGGTTTCTCTCAGTCTAAATAAAACTTGTCCAGCTCAAAAAAGTCTTATCTTAATTCATGAGATGAATTTAAGACAACACCTGCTAATTTCTGTCACCTGTCATTTTTATTTTAGGACATCTGTCAAATGTTGACATATGGGTCTTAAACTGAAGGCCACTTGGCAAGAGCTCATTGGAAAATTTTTGTGGAGTATCCACATGCCAAATTCATATTAAATTAGGCACCATAATCAGATTATGGTGTGAGCCCAATTGGATTAAAGTGGGCACCCCAAGTGGATAAGGATGAAGAGTCTTAATCAACATGGACTCTTGGGCGCCATCTCCCTTGTGCTTATCCAATGTTGGTGCCAACTCTAGGAGAGAGGGTGGGGTTCTTATCTAATATGATTAAATGATATCACTCCATCAATCAAATTTTTTTTGGATTAAATAAAATTTTTTGATTGATCGAATGATGTAGCACTGCGCAGCACAGCAGGGTCTATATAAACCCTGTCTGTGCCTAGGGTTTATTGATTCTGCTCCCAACCTAGCAAAAACCAGCAAACCCTCCTCTTCTCCATGTCCTCCCTAGTGCTCCCTCTCCCCTCTTCTGCCCAAAAGGTTGGGCATCCATCTGGTGAAGGATCAAGGTGTGGTGACGCCTTGAACAGGAAGGCTGCAGGACTTCTTCAACAGGCTGCTACTCCAACTTCAGGAAGACTTTTGAAGATCTTCCTAATCAGATTTAATTTTAATTTTTGGAGCAGAGATTTGTGAGAAGAAGACAATGTAGATCCTACCTGAGTAGATTCTGGTAGAGGCCAGGCGACTGCGTGGCTAATTCAGAACCTCAGGCTTGCTGCGATCATCTACAAGGTAATCAGATTACCCTTGAGGTATTTCATATTTTCTCATACTTTTATATTTATTTTAGAATCAATATTGGATAATAAAATTAGATCTAAAGATTTAGATCTAAAATAAATGTAGGATAAATTTTTTTAAAATTATTCCACTCCAAATTTGATGAAATCTGGAAGATCCTATAAGGAAAAAGATGATTTTATCCTTCAACTAGTATCAGGGCCAGGTTCATGGCTTAGTTTCAGATCTAATTTAGATCTGATTTTAATTTTAATTTATCTAATATTAAATAATTTTAGATGTCACATCAGATATGATAGAATCTGAAATCAAAATACTTAAAATTAAATCTGAGAAGATCTAACTTGCATGAGATGCATGACTAGACTAGGAATAGTTTTGATCTATGAATAGTCTTGTAAGTTTATATTTTAATAAGATTAAAATATAATTTAGATCTAATTTATTCTCTGATTTTGGTGATATAAATATTATATATTTAGATCAAAAATAAAAAATAAAAATTTAGATAATACATAAGATTGATCTGTTGCATGCCTAGACTAGTTATAGAATTATTCTAGTAACTATCTAGAATAAATTTTATGTTGAATAGTTTAATTTAAATTTTATTTTTTAGATATTACATATGATGTATTAAATCTGAAAGCATATTAATTAGATCAATTTTTGATACATGAGATGTATGCAAAGCATGTATTAGTTAGATCTTAAATTGTATATGTGATATGTAAATTTAGATCTAACTAGTTTTGTAGTTAAATTTATATTTCTGATTAAGGTGTTCCTCATGGCTGTCCGATCATAAGAACAAAGTAAGGTTTAAAGGCCCTCTCCTCCCATTCAATGGGTGTTCTTATGACGTGTAGGGGTGCTACGCGTTCATCCTTAATCAGAAATCAAAACTTACTTTTCTGCAAAATCCTAGATCCTGAAATCCTAGTATTTATTTTACATATTTTATTTATGAACCCAAGACTTAATTAACGAATTAAGCTTAGGTCTAAAATTGAGAATTTCAGATCTAAGTCATTTTCATAAAATTGGGTTCAGACTTGGGTAGCTCAATTAGGTCTAGCGGTTGATCAAACCGAATCAACAGTTGGTTAGGTGGGATCATGAAAGCTAATAATTGACCAGCCTAATAGGATTAAGTCTGGGTCAAGGTCGAATCACATTTAGATATGACTCGATCAAGTTAAGACCTAATTTGGCTCAGTGGTTAGAGCATGGATTGTAGGCTAACCCAATTAGTTCTGGTTCGATAATTTGGTGTCTAAGGTAAGTTGGGCAGATGCGATCGATTGATTTTTAATTGGGAGCTACATGACTCGAATACGTTCTTGTCAAGTTAATGGCATATCCCTTCCACCGATCTCACTTACCTGGCCATATGTGTCAACCCAGTTCTGATTAGAGGTGGCTAACAATTCGAGCTAGCCCATGCCACTAGGTTAGTCATAACTATTATGACTACGTCAAGTCAAGTTTAATGAGACCTAAATAAATCTCCCTAAGAAAATACTAAGTCTAGGTCTTCCACCATTGTGGATGTGCGGGCCCTTCCTGGGGTAGATTATTCTCGGCTAGATACAGTGGCTCAATTGCACTGGAAAGATGGAACCATGTCTATTAGGCATTGGATGCTATGAATTAGAGGATGGGTTGGGCTCAATATTTTGGATACGGTGAGGGACCCAATCAGGAATCTAGTTCTTGCAAATAGTGGATTTGACTTAACTAAGGATTGGAGCAATATTCCGAGCACGGTGAGCTTCATGAATTAGAGACCAAGTTTTGGGTGCACCATGATTAGAGAATCATTAGACAAGAGTTGTCCACTCATCGGTTGACCCATCATCAATAACTGTTAGGTGAGGTGATGAGCCAGTCGGTGAGATCGTACCACCCACTAGAAATCACTAATCACAGAGATTTTTACATGTCTATCTAGGGAGTGTAGGGATCTGAGAAAATAGTGGGAGCCTAATTCATTTAAAAATAAAATCCCTAAACAAATTGGTTAAGTTTGATTACAAAATCTAACTAAAAATTTTTGACTCTCTACAGGAAACATGTCTGCCTCAAAACCCCTGACCAAAATACTAGACACCCACAGATTGACTGGATCCAATTTCAAAGACTGATTGAGAAACTACAGAATTATTTTGGGTTTCGAAAAATTGACTCATGTCTTGGACAAGGACCCACCTGCCATGCCAGCACGTCCAACTGTTGAATAGAGAGCGTCTCTGGAAAAATGGACGGATGATGATAACAAAGCAAGGTACTACATGTTGGGTGCAATGTCTGATGACCTGTAGCACCAACATGAGAATATTTTGATTACCCGCCAAATGTTGGCTCACCTGCAAGAGTTGTTCGGTGAACAAAGTCGTGCAGCCAAGTATCAAGTCTGTCAAAGACTTTTTAAGGCTAAAATACGTGATGGGCAGTCAGTCTAAGATCATTATTTGACAATGATCAAGGATCTTGAGGAGCTTGAGAAGCTCGATATCATCTTAGACAAGAATTTTCAGATTGATGTGATCCTTCAGTCCTTGTCAGATGCATATGGTCAGTTCATCGTGAACTTTCATATGCATAAGATGCAGTGTACCTTGGTTGAGTTAATGAATAGCTGGTTATGACTGAGCTTTCTATGAAGGGTTCAAAAGGCTCAGTCCTTACTGTGGAGCGGACTTCTTCCAAGAGAAAGACTTTTGGAAAGAAAAAGAAGTCTGCGAAGAAGTAGAAGGTGGATGGGAAGAAGAAGAAGATAGAATCGAAGAAGATGGTTACTAAAAAGGAAAAATATTTCCACTGCCAATCAGACGGCCATTGGAAGTGAAACTATCCTCAGTACCTGGCCACCCTGAAGAACAAGAAGGATGGTCCTTTTGGAGGTATGCTCATTTTAGAATCTAATCTTACGGTTTCTTCTGCATCCAGTTGGGTGCTTGACTCTGGTTCTAGTGCTCATTTATGCACTTCTATGTAGGATCTTGAGGAGAGCAGGAGGCTGAGGGATGGGGAGATGATCCTATGCATCGAAAATGGAGCAAGAGTTGCTACTGTGGTCGTGGAAACCTACCCTCTGTGATTATCATTAGGATTAGATTTATTTCTTAGAGATTGTTATTATGTGCCTGCAGCAAGCAGGAATTTGATTTCTGTTTCATGTTTAGCACAAGAAGGCTATGTGATTAGCTTTCATAAGGACCATTGTAACATATTTTATGAAAATAATAAAGTTACAGATAGTTTTCTTATTAACAATCTCTATCAGCTATATATTGATGTATCTGTATTTAATATCGAGCAAAATGTGAATGCCATAGGAATTAAAATGCCTAGAGATAGTCTAAATGATAGGTATCTGTGGCACCTATGGCTAGGTCATATAGCGGAAGACAGGGTTAACAAATTGGAAAAATTCGGGCTATTGAGTCTGTTGACTTTCGAGTCATATCTAATTTGTGAATCATACCTTCAAGGCAAAATGACCAAGCTCCCTTTTGTGGGACATGGGGAAAGAGCCATAGACCTACTTGCCCTGGTACATACAGATGTGTGCGGCCCATTTGATGTGCCGGCTAGAGGCAACTATGTCTACTTCATTATCTTTATCGATGATATGTCTAGGTACGGGTATGTGTTTCTAATGAAATACAAGTCTGAAGTCTTTGAAAGGTTCAAAAAATTCAGACATGAGGTAGAAAAACAAACAGGAAAGCCCGTTAAGGTTCTTTGATCAGATCGAGGAGGTGAATACCTTAGTCGGGAGTTCCTAGACTATCTTAAGGATAATAGCATAGTCTCTCAATGGACTCCACCTGGAATGCCACAACTCAATGAGATTTCAGAACGAAGAAATCAGACCCTATTAGATATGGTCCATTCCATGATGAGCTTCACGGACCTCCCTGAGTTTCTTTGAGGATATTGTCTCATGACAGTAATATATGTATTGAATAGGGTTCCATCTAAAATCGTTCCTATCACACCATATGAGATATGGCATGGTAAGAAGCCAAGTCTGAATCATCTCAGAATTTGGGGTTGTCCAGCTCATGTCAAGAAACAGCAGGCAGACAAGTTAGAGTTCTGGTCTTTTAGAGCTCGATTCATAGGATATCCTAAAGAGTCATTAGGATACTATTTCTATATTTCGAAAGATCACAATGTGATTGTGAGTCGAAATGCTATTTTTCTTGAAAAATAGTTTATTCAAGATGGTGGCATCGGAAGAATAATTAAGCTCAAGGAGAATATCTCCCAAGAGCAATGAGCTAAAGAACCTGAGGAACCAAATCAATCAAAACCAGTCCTAACACAACCTCTTCCACCTCATAGATCGACTAGGATTTTTTGTCCTCCTGAAAGGTACTTAGGTACCATACAAGAGGATATAGAGGAAATGTTCCTCACAAAAAATGGGGCTAATGGTGATGATCCCAAGACCTATGACGAGATGATATCAGATATCGACTCTGAGAAATGGTTAAAGGCAATGAGATCAAAAATTGACTCAATGCACTCAAACCAAGTCTGGACCTTGGTAGATCCACCTGAAGGTATTATACCTATTGGGTGTAAATGGATCTTCAAGAGAAAGATAGGTGCAGATGGAAATGTAGAGACATTCAAGGCTAGGCTCGTAGCGAAAGGTTATAGTCAGTGTGAAGGCATTGACTATCAGGATACTTTCTCGCCCGTAGCCATGCTAAAATTCATCCGCACATTGCTTGCTGTTGCAGCCTATTTCGATTATAAAATATGGCAGATGGATGTGAAAATGGCATTCTTAAATGGACATCTTGAAGAAAATATCTATATGGAACAGCCACTTGGTTTCACATCCAGTGATGATGATCACAAGGTCTGCAAGCTGCAAAGATCCATTTATGGACTTAAGCAAGCATCTTGGAGCTGGAATACTCATTTCAATGATGTGATCAAAACGTTTAATTTTATCAAGAACGAGGAGGAACCATGTGTATTCAAAAAGGCCAGTGGGAGTGCAGTTGTCTTCCTCGTATTGTACGTAGATGATATCCTCCTAATTGGGAATGATATTCTCATATTGACCTCAGTCAAAGTATGGTTTTCTAAGGAGTTCTCTATAAAAGATCTAAGAGAGGCATCCTTTATACTGGGTATTAAGGTCTATAGAGATAGACCAAATAGGATGCTGGGACTTTCACTGAAGATGTACATAGAGGAGGTGCTAAAAAAGTTTAGCAAGAAAAATTCAAAAAGAGGTTTAGTACCTTTTAGACATGGCATTCATCTCTCCAAGAAGATGTGCCCTAGCACACCTGAGGAGATTGAATGCATGAGCAAGATCCCTTATGCTTCGGCAATAGGGAGCCTCATGTATGCCATGCTATGTACACTGATATAGCCCATGCTGTGAGTGTCACAAGCAGATATCAATCGAATCCAGGCGAAGAGCACTGGACTTCTGTGAAATGTATCCTTAAGTACTTGAGAAGGACTAAGGATATGTTTCTAGTCTTTGGTAATGGAGAACTCCAGATTCAGAGATATACAGACTCAGACTTTATGTTTGATATAGATGATCGAAAGTCGACATCTGGGAGTCTATTCATTTGCAATGGTGGTGCAGTTAGCTGAAAGCGTTCCAAGCAAACGGTGATTGCAGATTCCACCATGGAGGCAGAGTATATTGCTGCATCAGAAGCTGCGAAGGAGGCATTCTGGTATAAGAAGTTTGCCGTAGAGCTTGGAGTGATGTCATCGGATGCCATCCCTCTTTACAGCGACAATAATGGTGCCATAGCCCTAGCAAAGGAGTCAAGGTCTCACCAGAAGTCCAAGCATATCGAGCGGTGATTCCATCTGATCCGTGATTACCTCGAAAAAGGTTATATCGAGGTTAAGAGAGTCAACTCCACAGACAATGTGGCAGACCCGCTGACAAAGCCATTAGGCCAGCAAAAGATCGAAGCCCACCTTGAAAAGATGGGACTTAGATATGTATCCAATTGGCATTAGGTCAAGTGGGAGTTTGTTAGATGTGTGCCCTAGATGCCAGATTGGCTGACACATTTCTGTACAAATTTAAGGATAAATTTATAATTTTAACTATAAATCAATAAATGGGTTATTCTTCTATCACATTGTGTCTGTGATACATCCTTTGAGTTAGTAGAAATGTCAATTCATATTTTTAAGAGTTAAAAATTTAAGACATGAATTTACATAACTAACTCATAAATAGCTCCTGACCATAGGATCATCACGAGGATGGTGATCGATTTGAAAGGTTGGTGTACGATCGCTTCCTTAGGATAGATGTGTCTTGAGTCTACGGTGTGGAGACACCAAAGTAAGAGTACAGATATTCATTGAGAACGAGAGTACTGAGCGTGACCATATCAAGCAGTCATAAGGAAGTCTATCTTCTCGTCGATGACTAGCTTGATGCTGCAGTTGTGTGTCTAATTCTTTGACCTGAGGTGCATCGATAGTTTACCTTGAGTGTGTTATAGTTTGACTACACCATAACTCGATCTCCTAGCCATTCAGAATCCTGAGGTGTATGTTGGCTGTAGCATATTCATTGTAGGAACCAGATTGCACCAAGATAAGATCTATCAACCTCAGTAGATAAGAGTAGTCCTATGATGATCAAAAGATCGAGTCCTTAAGCCCATGGCCATGACAGAGTGAAATAATGAAAAAGAGTTTTTCATTAGGGTTTCACATCAGACTCGGATCGATCGATTAATTCATATGACTGATGTTGGGTTTGACGAGTTCACCTTAACCCTAATTCAGTCGGAACTCATGATAGAGGAACTCAATCACACAAGTAGCTGTACTGAGAGGTTCATCTTCAGTTCTGATGGGTTGCCACCATATACTGCTAGGTGTCACTCATGGATTTTGAAAGCAATTAGAATGATCTTGATGATCGATCATTCTAATTGTCTGAATCAGAAGAGTTCTGGTCCATCGAAAGGAGTTTTGATGATGTCGATGATGAGATCATGACGTGTCTCATTACCATACAGAATTGAACCTAACTGGATCATACTAACAAGGGTTAGGATCTGGATGTCATCAATTGGGCTAGCCCAATTGATTTGGATTAGATCCAATTAGATTCAAGGAAATCGTGCTAGCACACGATTGAGCCTAACTTTCTTCTCGTATAATCTTTTTCATCTCGATTGAGCCAAATGTGATTTGACTCACCTAGAGAACCTTGAGAAGGTTTCTTTCAGTCTAAATGAAGCTTGTCTAATCAGAAAAATCTTATCTTAATTCATGAGATGAATTTAAGACAACACCTGCTAATTCCTGTCACCTGCCATTTTCATTTTAGGACATCTGTCAAATGTTGACATATGGGTCTTAAACTGAAGGCCACTTGACAAGAACTCATTGGAGGATTTTTGTGGAGTGTCCACATGCCAAATCCACATTAAATTGGGTGCCATAATCAGATTATGGTGTGAGCCCAATTGGATTAAAGTGGGCACCCCAAGTGGATAAGGATGAAGAGTCTTGATCAACATGGACTCTTGGGCGCCATCTCCCTTGTGCTTATCCAATGTTGGTGCCAACTCTAGGAGAGAGGGTGGAGTTCTTATCTGATGTGATCAGATAACATCACTCCACCAATCAAAATTTTTTTATATTAAATAAAATTTTTTGATTGGTCGAATGATGTGGCACTGCACAGCGCAGCAGGTTCTATATAAACCCTGTCTGTGCCTAGGGTTTATTGATTTTGCTTCCAACCCAGCAAAAATCAGCCAACCCTCCTCTTCTCCATGTCCTCCCTGGTGCTCCCTCTCTCCTCTTCATGCCCAAAAGGTTGGGCATCCATCTGGTGAAGGATCAAGGCATGGTGATGCCTTGAACAGGAAGGCTATAGGACTTCTTTAACAGGCTGCTGCTCCAAATTCAGGAAGACTTTGAAAGATCTTTCTAATCAGATTTAATTCTAATTTTTGGAGCAGAGATTTGTGATGAGAAGATGATCTAGATCCTACCTGAGTGGATACTGGTAGAGGCCAGACAACTGCGTGGCTAAATCAGAACCTCAGGCTTGCTGCGATCATCTACAGGGTAATCAGATTACCCTTGAGGTATTTTATGTTTCCTCATACTTTTAGATTTATTTTAAAATCAATATTAGATAATAAAATTAGATATAAAGATTTAGATCTAAAATAAATATAGGATAATTTTTTTAAAAATTATTCTGTCCCAGATTTGATGAAATCTGGAAGATCCTACAAGAAAAAAGATGGTTTTTTCCTTCAGAAACTAGTTAACCAATTGATGTTTAAGGTAAGTTTGGCATTCAACCAGTGGTTTTTAATTGAGAGCAGGTTACCTGGTCATTTCGATGGTATCTAAGGCAAGCTTAGTAGATCCTCCCATCGATCTCACTTATCTGGCCAATTTGGTGAACTAGATTTTGATTAGATCGCTAAGTGATTCGAGTTAACCCATGCCATTAAGGTTGATCAGTGTGACTGATCTAGGTGCCAATTCAATTAGCATGACCTAACCCGATTTAGTGACTTGGTGAAGTCAGTGGGAGGATTATGGTCTACTGATTAATCTTTTTTTTTCTTTCTTCTCTAAATCAATTAAATTTTTTAAATTATTAGGTCATTAAAATGAGCTGGTTATAGTGATAACTAGATCATAGCCTCCCATTAAGGTGAGTGATAATGGATCCATTATTTTTGATTGACATTGCAGGTGCCATCCGTCTGATGTTCTCTCTGAATAATGGAATCATCATTCATCATATGATGACTCTGATGATCTATCTGATGATTGTTGGGTTGACCGAGCCATCCTCGAATCTGATCACTCATTAGATAGAATCACTGAATAGGTTCATGTTAATGGTTTGACCTAATCGAAACTTTCAGTGGAGGCCCATCACCTATTGGAATGAAATCTGGGGCTAAATTAAATACTAAAAGTTGTTTGAAGAAATAATTGGTTAAGAACCTATCCATAGGTGCATATGGGTTGATCGAGCCATCCTCGGATCTATATGTAATCTGTGTGGATTCTAGTACCCACTAAGAAATTAAGATAATTTCTCGATTTGAAGGTAGAGGCTATCAATTCATATAAAATAGTGGGAGGATCTTTAGACTAAAGTTTAAATCTTTAAGATTAATAAATTTATATACTAATTAGATTTTGTTCTTTTTCTGTGTGTGCGATATGACCTCAAACTTGTCACTCCGATCACTATTGGATAATGAGAAGCTTACTGGATCGAATTTCGATAATTGGTATCGAAAATTAAAGATTGTCCTGGAGCACGAGCGGATCTTTTATGTGATAACAGATTCGACACTTGAGGAGCCTGCTCCTAACACCCGAGGAGCGGTTCGAGACACTTATTTGAAGTGGCTCAACGATCGCACCATGGTTCGTTGCATCATGCGGGCCTCCATGAATGATGAGTTCAGTCGAAAGTTTGAAGAAGCTTAGTCAGAGAAAATGCTTCAAGTGTTAAGGGATTCTTTTGGTACTCCTGACGACGTTGAGCGGCACAAGACTAGTTGCATCATTTTCAATATTCAGATGAGGGAGGGTGCATCTGTTATCGATCAGATTGAAAAATTGAGCAAACTCGACTTTCTTTTGCATGAACAGCTAGAGAAAGATATGATCTTGAACTCTCTTCCCAATTCCTACATGTCATTCCTCAGTCATTTTAGAATGACGAAGCCTGTAGTCAACTACTACGGTCTGTTGGGATTGCTACAGACTTTTGAGAAAGATCACCAGCTCCATAAGGAGACAGTAAATTAAGTGGGAGGATCTTCTTCGGGTAGTCATCGTTCCTTTAAGAAAAAAAAAAGAAGAATAAGAATGTGCTTGGTGCTGAGAGTCAGTCCCATAAACTCAAGTTCAAGACTGATCAAAATTAGACAGAGTACTTCTTTTGCAAGAAGCAGGGTCACTGGAAGAGGAATTATCCTCAGTATATCGCACTTTCCTTGACCCGAACAAGCCAAAGAAGAAGAAGCAATCAGTTACTAGACAAGGTACTTATGAGATAACACCTTGTAACTTCTCTTTTATAGATACAATGACTTGGGTATTGGATACTAGAGGTCCTATTCATATTTGCAATTTGTTGCAGGATCTTCAGGTCACTAGGAGATTTGGAGAATGTGAGAGATTCCTGAATGTTGGAGATGGAAGATCAGTTCCAGTTCTAGCTTTAGGAATCATCAAGCTTGTATTCAAGTCTCAATATATTGTTCTTAATGAGTATCATTACTGTCCTAGTTTTCTTTTAAATATTATTTCTGTAGGCCTTTTGGCCAATTCAAATTATAAAATATCAATAAAGAAAAACTTTTGTGATATCATTTTGAATGGTGTTATAATTTTACGTGGACAGTTGAACAATGGTATCTATATTGTATCTAGGCCTAATATAATGTACATTTCAAATAAATATCCTAGAATAGATGATGTCATAGATACCTACCTTTGGCATTGTAGGCTAGGTCATATCAATAAGAACAGGATGAACAGGTTGGCTAAAGAAGAAATTCTTGATAAATATAATTATGAATCATTACCTATCTGTGAGTTTTGTTTGCTTGAAAAGATGATCAAGTCATCTTTTACTAGAAAAGGTGAACGAGCTAGTGATGTGCTGGGTCTGATACATATCGATGTATGTGGATCCATGAGCACATGTGCCAGAGGAGGGTATAGCTATTTCATCACGTTCACAGACAATCTATCTAGGTATGGGTATGTCTATTTGATGAAATATAAGTTCGAATCGTTTGAAATATTCAAACGGTTTCATAATGAAGTAGAGAAACAAACTTAAAAAAGTATTAAAATTCTTTGATCTGACTGAGGAGATGAATACCTTTTCAGTAAATTTCTGATATATCTAGGAGAGAATGGGATTCTCTCCTAAAGGACCCCTCTAGGGACACCACAGCATAATAGCATCTCAGAAAGGAGGAATCGAACCTTGTTGGATATGGTTCGATCCATGATGGGGTTTACAACTTTGTCGATCTTCTTTTAGGGATATGCACTTGAAACAGCCTATCTTGTGCTCAATAATATTTCGAGCAAGTCAATTAGTAAGACACCATATGAGATATGGTCAGGACGTAGGTCGATCCTCTATTACTTTAGGGTCTGGGATGTCCAGCTTATGTTAAACGATTACAAACTGACAAGCTCAGTCCTAAGTTCGATAAGTATAATTTCATAGGGTACCCCAAGAAAATAAAGAGATATTATTTTTACCTACCTACTGAACAAAAGGTGTTTGTCAGCAGTAAGGCATATTTTTTGAAAAAAAAAAAATTTAGTGAAGGAATAAGTACCTCTAAAATTGAGCTTGATGAAGTTCGATAGGTAGAAGAACCGACACCAAGGATTGAATCTGAACCAGATTTGATGAGATCAAACCTGGAGCCCAATGAACAAACATCCTTAAGATGATCTGGTAGAGTACCACGTCAGTCGAACAGATACTTAGGTTTCTTGGTCCGAGATGGAGATCCTGTCGAACTTGATGAGAACGATGAGGATCCGATCACCTACATGGATGCAATACAGAGATCTAACTCTGATAAATGGCTTGAAGCCATAAGATCCAAAATAGAATCCATAAAGATCAACGATATATGGACATTAGTTGACCCACCTAAAGGGATAAAGCCCATAAGGTGTAAGTGGATCTTCAAGAGGAAGAGGGGCACAGACGAAAAGGTGGAGTCCTATAAAGCCTGTTTGGTTGTCAAGGGTTATCATCAGCATTATAATATTGACTATGATGAGATATTTTTTTCTGTAGTAATGCTCAAATCTATTCGGATCATTCTTACGATAGCAGCATATCTGGACTATGAACTCTAACAAATGGATGTGAAGATATCTTTCCTAAATAGAGAGCTGAATGAAGAGGTGTATATGATACAATCTGAAGGATTCATATCCACAGATGAGTCCAAGATGTGCAAGCTTTAGAGATCCATTTGTGGATTGAAGCAAGCATCTTGGAGTTGGAACATACGTTTTGATAAGGTGATCAGAATGTATGGCTTTGTTAGGAATGGAGAGGAACCCTGCATATATAAGTAGGCAAATGGTTAGATAATTATATTTCTTATGTTATATATGGATAATATTTTCTTAATCTAAAATGATGTCCTTGCATTACAGAGAATAAAAGTGTGGCTGTCGTCACAATTCTCCATGAAGGATCTAGGAGAAGCAGCCTACATCCTAGGGATGAAGATCTATAAGGATAGATTTAAGAGGCTGCTCGGGCTCTCTCAATCCACGTACATAGATACTATGTTGAAATGGTTCAGCAAGGAGAATTTCAAGAAAGGCTATCTTCCAATAGGTCAAAAAAATTTTCTTTTGAAAGGAGATTGTCCAATAACTCCTCAAGAAAGAGAGCGTATGAGTAGAGTTCTATATGCTTTGGCAGTGGATTTTATTATGTACGCCATGACATGTATGAGACCAGACATGACATACTCATTAGAGATAGTGAGTAGATATCAATCTAATCCAGGAGAAAACCATTGGAAGGTCGTAAAGATCATTCTTAATTATTTAAGAAATACTAAGGCCAGTGGCTTGTGTATGGTGAAACAGACTTGAAACTTATGGGGTTCACTAACTCCAGCTTTCAGTCAGACCATGACGATAGTAAGAGTGTATTGGATTATATTTTTATCCTAAATGGTGGAGCAATCTGCTGAAAAAATTTTAAGTAGAATACTGTGGTAGACTCTGTTTACAAAGTAGAGTATATCACAGCATCCGACGTTACGAAAGAAGCTGTATGGTTGTGGAAGTTCATCGATGAACTCAGAGCGGCACCCTCTATTGATGGCCCTATCTTGTTATACTGCGACAATACTAGAGCCATTACTCAAGCCAAGGAGTTGAGATCCTATCAGTACACCAAACATATTCTGCACCGTTATTACCTTATCCGGGAGATCATAAATCATGGTGACGTCGACCTTCGAAAGATCGATGGAAGGAAGAATTTGGCTGATCCATTTACTAAAGCTCTCAAAATTAAGGAGTTTGATGATCACAAATCAAAGATGGGTATACGATACTGTACTGATTGGCTTTAGTCTAAGTGGGAGTTGCTAAAAAATATGTCCCAAAATCAATCGTTAGACGATTGTGGTCATCTTGTATATAAATTTTTATTAATAAAAATTATTTGATATTTTCATTACAAATTGATCATCTTTGAACTCCTATATTGTAATGAAGTCTTTAGGACTATATATATTAATCTACAAAGGAGGATTTGTCGTTAAGTCTTTAAAATTATTCACGACCAAATGATAAGCTATTACTAGGACGATAGTGATATCAAATATAGGTCATTGTGTGCCATATGAATTGGTTATCTTCTTAATCAAAGAGTATGGAGATACTATTATGGCATGTAGATAGAATGTAGGAGTACATTTGCATCGAATGTGATAATGTACCGAGCACTCTACTGTCAAGAGTAGCTTGTGAAGGGTATGGGTATAAGTATCCCTCCGACCTGAGACCACTACGGTGACTTATAAGTAACTCAGTGTACTTTAGTACTAGACTATTTGAGTTTCTAACTTAGTGATGGAAGGACACTAGGTGCAGTCAAATATTTATCAAGTCGGTGTGTGAGTCAAGATGGAATTGACCCCTCTGAATTGGTAGGAGATATGCATTAGTGTATTTTAATTTAGCAAAACCTTGACCAGGATAATCCATGAGATAGATTTAAAAGATTGAAATATAATGTGATCGACTTAATTAGGGTTGATAGTTAAACCCCAAGTCATCTTGAGCATTTGGGTCAAAAGGATAAATTATACGATAACCATACGTCAGTAGGTTCTAGAAAGTTGCTTTGCAACACTTCGACCCATCCGATCATTAGGTCATCGTTGCTAGATGGTTACATTGATTGGTATAGGAGGTTATTCTTATACTATCAGTTTAGGTTCGAACCTATGGAGTCACACGTATTAGAAGATTTGATCAGATCTGATGGCTGAAGAGTCCAATTGGATTGTGACTCTGGTGAAGAGTCCTACTTGGACTAGGACTCTATGGGAGAGTCTCACTGAGACTGAGACTCTACCATTTATAAAAAATTAATTAGTAATTAAATTACTAATTGACTTAATTTGATTAAGAAAAGAGCTTTGGAACAAATCTAATTGAATTAGATTCAGTTTGACTCAGATTGGGATTGATATGATCAAATCTGATTACAAGAGAAATTTGATCCTGATTCGATCAGGATTTGAACTTGACTAATTTCTAATTGAATTAAAAATTTGATAAGATATTTAAATTTTTAATTAGATTAGATTTATTTTTATCAGTAGTTTCAAGCCAAATTTGATTTGTATTAGAATTGAATTAGAAATGAAGAGTCCAAGTCAGACTAGGACTCTATCCTTATCTTTTGCGTCACATTTGGATCCATACCGATTTCTCCATGTCTAATTAGATTTGGGTTGTGATTTTTGGCATCATGAGAGAGGATCCAATAAGGGTTGTCAGCTACAACTGATGAGTCATAATATTATCTCTTGTCTAATTTAAATGCAATCTGAATTATAGATAAGATGCAGATTAGGAAAGAGATTTTTTATATATGGTATATTGTTGGAGCCATATTATTTTTTTTTCTTAAGAAATTCTTTGATGTGTGAGACTTTAGATTTTTTCTCCACATCCTAATTATTTTTTAAAATTTTTGAAGATGCCAAAAAGGGGTTTTGGCATTGATTCATCGCATCCTTTCTTGGAAAGTCCTAATTCCTAGTCTATAAAATGAGGACCCCTCTCTTGGACATCCCATGATCAATTTTTTTATATATTTTTAATTTTAAGAGCCTCTTCTCCTCCTCCTCTCTTCCTCCATCAAATCTCCTATCACTTTGGAGTGTCCAAGGTGCTTGTAGAAGAAAGAAGAGGTCAGTTGTTGAAGTTGTTCGCAAACTAGCATCTCCAAGCCCTTGATCTGCGCCAGTCTTCATGTGAATTTTTCTATAGAGGTCTGATGACTTTGTGTGGCTATGATCAATCTGAGAAATACTCTCTCCAATCATTAGATCAGAGGAGATCAAGATCAAAATTTATTTGATAACAATCTCTAACTTATTTTGATTCCTATGGTAGATCTAATAGTTAGATCTAGAATTTTAGCATCGATAAGATCGATGTGATTTTTATTTTCAGATCTAAAGCAAATATTTTTCATATCAAAGATTCTGATGTGATAGTCTAAGATTAGATCTTATACATGTGATTAGGATTAAATTATTTAATCTATTATTTTTGCTGCATAAAATTTTTAATTGCATATACTTCATTATCATAAATTTTTTTTAAAAGCAACGAGCTATAGATCCTTAAGAACCCATCCATGATGAGTCAGTAGTTAATATTTCACCTCTACCTCATAAATCAAGTAGAATCTCCCATCCTCTTGAAAGATATATGGGTATGTTGAAAGAGGATGTAGAGGAAGCATTCTTTGTGGGAGATAGGGATTATGGTGATGATCCTAGTACTTTTAACGAGACAATGCCTGACATCGATTTTGAGAAATGATTAGATACAATGAAGTTAAAAATTAGCTCAATGCATTTGAACCAAGTTTGGTCCTTAGTGGATTCACTAGAGGTAATTATTTTTGTTGGGTGTAAATGAATCTACAAAAGAAAAATAGGTACCGATGGTAAGGTAAAGACCTATAAGGCAAGATTGGTGGTGAAGGGTTATAGTTAGCATGAAGGTATTGACTATCATGATACTTTTTCATCTATAGCCATATTGAAATTCATCCGCATATTGCTTGCTGTTGCAGCTTATTATGATTATAAAATTTGATAGATGGATGTGAAAACTACTTTTCTAAATGGACATCTTGAGAAAGATATCTATATAGAGCAGCCTCTGGGTTTCACATCCTATGATAGTGATCATTGAGTCTGCAAGCTACAAAGATCTATCTATGGACTAAAGCAGACTTCTCGGAGCTAGAATTTTTATTTCAATGATGTGATCAAATCATTTGGTTTCATAATAAATAAAGAGAAATCTTGTGTTTACAAAAGGGTCAGTGGGAGTGCACACGCTTGTCTTCCTCGTACTGTACGTTGATGACATCCCCCTTATTGAGAATGATATTTTCATGCTGACTTCCATCAAGGCTTGGTTATCTAAGAAATTCTCTATGAAAGACCTAAAGGAAGCATCTTATATCTTTGGGATAAATATCTATAAAGATAGATCTAGAAGGATGCTTGGCCTGTTACAAAAGCTATATATAGAAAAGGTGCTAAAACAGTTCAGCATGAAAAAGTCCAAAAGGAGTTTGCTACCCCTTAGGTATGGTATTTGACTCTCCAAGATGATGTGTCCTAACACTTCTGAGAAGATCGAGTACATGAGTAGGATCCCTTATGCTTCAGCGATTGGGAGCCTCATGTACACCATGCTATATACTCGACCTGATATTGCCCTTACTGTGAGTGTCATGAGCAGGTGTCAATCGAATCCAGATGAGGAGTAATGGATAGCTGTGAAGAACATCCTTAAGAACTTATGAAAGACTAAAGATTTGTTATTGATCTTTGAAGGAGCACCTGAATTGCGGACTGAGGATTATATAGATTTGAACTTCATGTTGAATCCTGATGATAGAAAGTCTACATCAGGATATGTGTTTGCATGCAATAGTGGTTTAGTTAGCTGAAAGTCTTCTAAGTAGAGCTCAACCATAGAAGCTGAGTATGTCGCCACTTCGGATGCTACAAAAGAAGGCTTCTAGTTCAAAAAATTTATTGTGAAACTTAGTGAAATGACATTGGATGCCATACCACTATATTGCGATAATAATGGAGCCATAGCACTTGTTAAGGAGCCCCGATCTCATCAAAAATCAAAGCACATTGAATGGCAATTCCATATCATACACGACTACCTTAAGAAGCAATATATCGAGGTGTGAAGAGTAGATTTTATAGATAATATGGCAGACCCACTAACAAAGTAGTTGAGCCAGCCCAAAGTGGAAGCTCATCTTGAAAAGACAGGACTTAGATTAATGGTCAATTGACTTTAGTCCAAGTGAGAGATTGTTAGAAGTAAGTCCTAGAAGCCAATTATTAGCTGACATATTTTTATTCTATGATATAAATTTATACTTAAACTGTTGATTTAATCAATAAAAGATAATTTTTTTTTCATTCAAGTGTTATGTGTCCTTGAATCATCCTTAGAATTGATGTTACGATACATATTCTTAGATGTTGAGAATTAGAGGCATGTATGATCGATTCTTAAATTGCTTTTGGCTATAGGATAGTCATGAGGACAGTGATTTATCTAGATAAACCAGTTCACAGTTCACTTTCTTTGAGATAGATGAGTCTCTAATCTATGGTGTAGAGATACTGAGCGAAAAATACGGATAGTTGTTAAAGAATAACTAGTACTGAGTGTGACTATATGAGAGATCACATGGATATCTATTCGATCGACAGTGGTTATCTCGATGCTGTAGTTGTATGATTGGTCATTTGACCTATGATGTCATAGTTGCTCATAGTAAGACTGCTGTAGTTTGACTACACATAAACATTAACTCGATCATAAGTTTTTGTAGTGGATGTTAGCTTCAATTGGTTGAGCTGTGCGAGCAACGTGTGTATCTATATGGGATCTATCAATCTTGATAGAGAGTAGTCCTATGAGTTTTGAGAAGTTGAGTCCACAAGTCTATGGCCATAGCAGTGTGATTAATGGAAAGGAGTTTTCATTTGAAATTATTATTAGACTTGAGCTGATCACATCTATCATATGATTGATGATGAGATTTGACAAATTATTCGTGACCTGCCATCTAGTCGGAACTCACGACAGAGGGACTGTATCATATATTAACTACACCTAGAGGTTCTATTTTGGTTCTGCTAGATTGCCACTACATATTGCTAGATATCATTGGTGGATTGTGAGAGCTCTATAGGATTGTTTTGGATCAATGATCCTTGTCGACTTAGAGTGGAACTATTCCGACCCACTGAAAGGGGTTTCAATTATGCTTATGATAGAGATCATGGTATTTCTTACTACCAGACAGAATTGAACCTATGGGGTCATACATAAAGGGAGAAGACCTAGATTGATTATAATTAGACTTATGAAGTACCAATTTATGTGGATTTAGAAAAATCCTATCGGGTTCATGTTAACCTTGCTAGCACCTGGGTGAACCTAATTTCTCTTATGGATGGTTTACTCATATAATAAGTTTTTATCAATTTCTATACTTAATTTGAACCTAATTGAATTTGATTCAATAAGACCCAATTGTTGGATGATTACTTTATGGCTTGGATTAAATCAAGAAAGAATTTCTTGGTTAAGAACCTTTGAAGAAAATTTATGAAACCTTATGGGTTGATTTAAGCATTTAATTAGATCCCATATGATAGGATGTCTGGCACTGGGTGTGAACTTGGGTGAGTTATGGGTGGCACTCCATTTATTTGGTCTCATTATATTATGGTTAGGACTTCTAATATGATTAGGAGGAGGGATCCTAATTTGATTAGGACATCCTTAAGTTGTCATATAAAGGACCCTAGCCTTTACTTCTCATATAAGCTCTCTTTCTCCCTTCTTGCCACCACCTTTCACTGGGCCCATGCCTCCCCTTCTCTTCCTCTTTCTAGCCCTTGTCCCTTCTCTCTCTTGGCATCCTCCCTTGGAGCCAAAAAGAGGGTGGGCGGCATCATAGGAAGTGGTACCAATTGTTGATGCCACTTGCACATGGTTTGTGTTAGGATTTGATGCCTCGAGATTCAGCCCACATTGAGCCCACAACAAGATTTGCAGTGAAAAACAGAGTCCAACGAGACCAAGATCACCTGAAACGGAGCTCGGATGGAGGAGATACGAGCTTTCGAAGTCGGCATGAAAATCGAGGCGACGGAGGATCGCCGGCGACCGGCGGCGGGCAGCAGCAGCGCGCGGGACGCGCGTCCCAGGCCCGCGTGGGATGCGGGACCCAGGCCCGCACGGGACGCATGTCCCAGGCCCGCGTGGGATGCGGGACCCAGGCCCGCGCGGGATGCGTGACCCAGGCCCGCGCGGGACGCGCGACCCAGGCCTGCTGGCCCCTTGCCCCGGTCCACCGTGGACCGGGTGGTCCACGGCCCGGCCTGTGGACCGTGTGGGCGTTTCCCACGTGTTTCTCACGGTCCACGGCACTATTTCGTGGACCGAAGCGCGATCCAACGGCATGGGTGGTTCCCGGTCTTGATCCGACGGTCCAGGGGGTTTTTGACTTTGTTTAGGATTCCTAATCCTTCTCTAATCGTGTTTTAACCTATGTTTAAGCCTTTAAAAGGCCCTGAGATGAAGCAGAGAGCTATGGTTTTTCGATTTTCTTGCCACCGTATGAACCAGAGGAGAGAGAGAGAGGCTAGGGCACTGTGAGAGAAGGAGCAGGAGGCTCTTGGACAGCGATCGCCAGGCTCTTCAGGGGTTCAGGGGGGTCTCCAAGAGAGAGAGAGCTTTTGTGAGGGGAACTTTATGTGAGAGAGAATTGGGTGTACAAGGGTTGAGGGTGAGGTCTCCTCTTGTAAAACTTTCTTTTCATAGTGAAGTTTGCATGCCCCGTGGAGGCGAGCCCTTTTGTGGCTGATCCACGTATTTTGATTGTTTTTCCTTTTGTTTTGTTTCTTCTTTCTTCCTGCTGCATCGCGTGGTACTGAAAGGATCTTGGGAGGTGGTGTCCTGGTCAGACATCCACCCAACAAGTGGTATCAGAGCAAGGTGGTACAAGGACGTAGATTGCAGTGGTGGTGAGCAAGACTGAAGATGGAGAAAACAGGAACAATCAAGATGGAGATCAACAAGTTTGATGGTAAGAGCAATTTCTCCTTGTGGCAGGCAAGGGTGAAGGGCGTGCTCATCCAACAGGGGTTGATCGATACTCTCTTGTGCGATGAGAAGCCGACCACCATGGAGGTGCGGGATTGGAAACGACTACAGATGCAGGCGGTGAGTACCATCCGCATGTACCTGGCGGATGAGGTGGTGATCCATGTGCTGAGCGAGACTTCTCCGACGGTGCTGTGGTCGAAGCTCGAGGAGTTGTACATGGCGAAGTCTCTCACCAACACTCTTTTCCTCTGGAGGTAATTTTACCAACTGCGGATGACTGAGGGACAAAGCGTGCAGGAGCATCTGAGCCACTTCCAGAAGATCCTCACCGACCTTCTCAGTGTTAACGAGAACGTTGAGGAGAAGACCAGGGCGCTGGTTTTGCTGGCGTCGCTTCCTTCTTCGTACGAGTCCTTGGTGACTGCTCTTCTAGTGGGGAAGAGCACTATCAAGATGGACGAGGTCACCGCGGCGATACTCCAGAATGAGGTTCTCAGGAGGGAGAACCCAGCTTTGAGCTCAGGTGTCGATAGCTCAGCTTTGGTGACTTCTGGAGGAGCAGGAGGCGGTAGATGGAGCGACAGGAGATCGCAACAAGGGCGGTCTAAGTCCAAGAGGGACTTGAGCAAAACCAGGTGTTACCGGTGTGAGGAGTTGGGGCATCTAGCCAGAGATTGCCCCCAACTTAAAAATCGGACGGTGGCTGCTGTAGCGACGGCCGGCAGCGATTCAGATGGAGATGTCCTGGAGATATTTGACGAGGTATCTACTTCTTCCTAGCAGTGGATATTAGATTCTGCATGCCCCTATCATGTGTGTTGCAGAGAGGAGCAGTTTGACTCTCTGGAGAACAGTGAGAGCACTGTATATCTGCCGAATGGATCGAGCTGTGCGATCAGAGGCATTGGGACAGTCAGCTGGAGGACACATGACGGTGCAGTGAGGAGATTGGGAGAGGTCCGATACATACCCGATTTCAGGCGGAATCTTATCTCACTTAGCAGACTGGATTCGAGAGGCTACAGGACGGTAGCTGGTGGAGGAATCCTGAGGGTGCTACGTGGTGATAGGATTGTGCTGGAGGGGAAGAAGGGGAGAAGAGGACATTATTACCTGGCAGGGAGCTCAGTGCGAGGTGGAGCATCGGGAGCCAGGTGGAGCCCAGAGCGAGGTGGAGCTCCAGGAGGCGGATCGGGCATGAGACAGGAGACTCGAGAGGACGAGAGGCGACGTCGCAAGGTAAGATTCCTATTACCGCAGGATGATGCCCCAAGCAGGTCTCAGGTCAGGAGGAGCACAGCATACGACGGAGATGGGATCGAGCAGCCTGGCTCGACTCCCATGTTTGCCCATCCATGATCAGCAGGCGATTGCCCCAGGGCATGGGGGCGAGGAGATCCAGAAGCTCTCAGAGTTTGGAGGAGGCCGAATATCGAGTCGAGGTGGAGATTGTTAGGATTTGATGCCTCGAGATTCAGCCCACATTGAGCCCACAGCGAGGTTCGCAGCAAAAAATAGAATCCAACGAGACCAAGATCACCTGAAACGGAGCTCGGATGGAGGAGATACGAGCTTTCGAAGTCGGCATAAAAATCGAGGCGGTGGAGGATCGCCGGCGACCGGCGGCGGGCGGCAGCGGCGCGGCCGCAGGCGGCAGCGTGCGGGATGCGTGTCCTAGGCCCGCATGGGATGCGGGACCCAGGCCCGTGTGGGACGCGCATCCCAGGCTCGCGTGGGACGCGGGACCCAGGCCCGCGCGGGACGCGCGACCCAGGCCCAGGCCCACGCGGGACGCGCGACCCAGGCCTGCTGGCCCCTTGCCCTGGTCCACCGTGGACCGGGTGGTCCACGGCCCGGCCTGTGGACCGCGTGGGCGTTTCCCACACATTTCTCGCGGTCCACAGCACTATTTCATGGACCGAAGCGCGATCCAACGGCATGGGTGGTTCCCGGTCTTGATCCGACGGTCCAGGGGGTTTTTGGCTTTATTTATGATTCCTAATCCTTCTCTAATCGTGTTTTAACCTATGTTTAAGCCTTTAAAAGGCCCTGAGACGAAACAGAGAGCTGTGGTTTTTCGGTTTTCTCACCGCCGTACTAACCAGAGGAGAGAGAGAGGCTAGGGCGCTGTGAGAGAAGGAGCAGGAGGCTCCTGGACAGCGGTCGTCAGGCTCTTCAGGGGTTCAGGGGGGTCTCCAAGAGAGAGAGAGCTTTTGTGAGGGGAACTTTATGTGAGAGAGAATTGGGTGTACAAGGGTTGAGGGTGAGGTCTCCTCTTGTAAAATTTTCTTTTCATAGTGAAGTTTGCATGCCCCGTGGAGGCGAGCCCTTTTGTAGCTGATCCACGTATTTTGATTATTTTTCCTTTTGTTTTGTTTCTTCTTTCTTCCTGCTGCATCGCATGGTACTGAAAGGATCTTGGGAGGTGGTGTCCTGGCCAGACATCCACCCAACAGTTTGTTCCCTTTCCTCTCAAGCTTGTTGAGAGTTAGTTACAACCATTTCTTGATTGTTGTTCTTCTTGATAAGTTGAAGGATTAAGAAAGATTCTTAGTTTCTTCAAAAATTAAGAAAAAAAGATCAAAAGGGTTCGCAAAGGGTTTATCCCTATTCAGGCTTGGTTCAAGCCTATTTAGGCTTTGGTTCAGGCAAGCAGGATCTACGAAAAAATAATTGAGGTTGGCTCTGTGGATACCCGTAGAGACAGGACGTTTGTGCTACTGATTCAGAACCTATCTAAGCATAGATCTAGGGATTGAATTGGATTCAACCTAATTACAGGTTTGAAGCAAAAAGAAAGCAATTCAGATATATGAATTGATTACAGACTTTCATTTGTTCTTCCTAAAATCAGTATATGTTAATTTCAGCATATGAACTAGATCCATAGGTACTTTCATATGATGAATGTATACTTAGATTAAAAATATTTTAATCTAATTTTTTTACTATATTTTGGATTTAGAAAAATTTTAAAATTCACATGTACTAGCACCTGTAGAATATCCAACATTATCATCCTTAGAGTTAAACCTGTACCTCATATTCAGTGCTTGCTAGACATAATTAGCTTTTTAATCTCATTTGACCTCTAACTTAATTCTCAATTAAGCTAATCTATTTATTCAATCAAGTCATGTACTTTCAAATTGAATACATAGACTTAGATTAATTCTTTCCTACTTTGTCTGACTTTGTGCGTGACTCGATAGGTTTGAATACTAAATCGGTAGCATAGAAACTTCTTTCTGTACTAATCGAAGTTATCATCTAGCAATGATTTTCAACATTCGAATAGGTCGAATATTTGCAAGGCAACACTCAAGAACCTAGGAATATGGTTACCGCATAATTCATCCTTTTGATCTTGAAAGCTCAAGATGACTTGGGGTTTAATTGTCAATCCTGGATTAGTCATTCATATTATATTTCAATCTTTTTCAAATTCTATGACTTATAATATGGATTATCTCGGTTGAGGTCTTACTCAATTGATATACAATGATGCATCAACTCCTGAAATACGTAGGGGTCAATTTCATCTTGATCCACACACCGACTACCATAAGTATTTGACTGTGCCCAAAAATCTTCTATAACTGAATTAGAAATTCAGATAGTCTGACATCAAAGTATAATGAGTTACTTGCAAGTCACCATGGTGATCTCAGGTCAGAGGGACACTTATGTCCATATTCTTCGTGAACAGTCCTTGACAGCAAAGCGCTCCATAGGTGAGTCACTTATTTAGTGATGATGTACTCCTATATCTCATCTGTATGCCATACTAATATCTTCACACTCTTTGGTTAAGAGGACAATCAACCCATATGGCACACAATGACCCACACTTAATAAATATCATCATCCTTTAATGATGTATCATTTGGTCATGAATATGTTTAAGAACTATTTGATAAATCCTTCTTTATCGATTGTCATATAGTTCTAAAAGCTTAATCACAATATTAGAGTTCAATTAAGGAAGATGTGCACCTTGTGATAAATAATGTCAAATAATTTTTATTAATTCATAATTCATATATAAATTATAAAGAGCATAATTATCCAAATGATTGGCTTTAGAACATATTTTCTAACAACTCCCATCTAGACTAAAGCTAATTGGTACAATATCTAATTATTAGATGTATGCCCTAGAAGCCAATCTTGGCGATGCATATCATATTACTAGGATATAATTTTATACTTAATAGAATTTATATTATCATTTATATTTTATATATCCATGAATCATCTAAGAGATTAACAAGATGATGACACATATTCTCAAAGAGTTGAGAATTTGAGACATGTGTCATTGATAGTTAATTTCTAAATTACTCCTGATCATAGGATCATCATGGGGATGGTGATTGATCTAGATAGACTAGTACACAGATCGCTTCCTTCGGACAAATGAGTCTCGAGTCTGCGGTATAGTGACACTAGAGTGAGAGTGCAGGTGGTTGTTAAAGAATAACTAGCACTAAGCGTGACCAACATGAAAAGTCATATAGATGTCTGCTTACTCATTAGTAACTTTCTCGATACTACAGTAGTGTGATTGATCCTTTGACCTATGGTGCTATAGCTGCTCGCAGTGAGGCTGCTGGAGTTTGACTACATGTAAATTTTGACTCAATGAGTCATTGTAGTGGATGTTGGTGATAGTTGATCTACTATAGGAGTAGGATATGTACCTAGATGGAATCTATCGATCCTAGCAGAAGAGAGTAGTTTTATGAGATTCAAGAAGCTGAGTCCTTAAGTCTATTGCCATAGCAGTGTGATTGATGAAAAAGAGTTTCTATAAGAATCATATATGGATTCGAGCTGATTGAATCTATCATATGACTGATGATGAGGTTTGATGATTTATCCATGATCTGTCATCTAGTCAGAACTCACGATAGAGAGACTGTATCATACGATAACTATACTTAGAGATTCATCACCTTTTATTCTACTGGATTGCCACTACATACTGCTAAGTATCACTGGTAGATTGTAAGACCCACGAGTATCATCTCGATGATCGATGATCTTTGATGGGTAGAGTTAGAATGGTTCCAATCCATTGAAAAGAGTTTTAATGATATTGTGATAGGGATCACAATATATCTCACTATTAGACATAATAGAACCTATAGGATTACACACAAAGAAGCTTTTGACTGATTAGATAGTTGAATTATGATTAAAAATTATGATAAGATTTAATTATCAATTTGATTGATGATTAATTCAATACAAAAATTATAAATAAGTAACTTGCTAAAGAGTTAGTGAGTTATAGGAGGATTAATTAGTAATTGAATTGCTAATTGGCTCAATTTGATTGAGCAATAGGGCTTGCATCAAGTCTAATTGAATTAGATTCAATTTGACTTGATATGGGTTTAATTTGATCCAGCCTAATTGGGTTATGAGATAACCAAATTGCATGGAAGGATAATTTCTTGTTTGATTAGGATTTGAATTTGACTTAATTTCTAATTAGATTAGGATCTAATAAAGAGTGTTTGGGTTCCTATTTAGACTAGGAATTCTCTTCTTCATGGGTGCACTAAATCTTAATTAAATTAGGATTAAATTGAGTTTGACTCAAGCATCAAGAAAGAGTCCAAAAGGACTAGGACTCCTTTAATTAGGTGACATCTAATTCCTAATTGGATTAGATTTTAATCTAAATAGTTGAGCTCCTAATCAGATTAGGATTTCAATCTATTTGGATCTAATCAATTTCTAATATGATTAGAATTTGTTAGAGTTTTAATTGGTTTAAATCAGCCATCTAAAGAGGAGTCCTAAGTGGTTAGGACTCTTCCTTTTTATGCGCCATAAACTAGCCCCACGCCCCACTTTTATTTGCACCCATTTTTCCCTCTTTTTCATTAGGATTTTAGCATGTAAGAAATCACGTTAAACTCCTTTCTCCTATGAGATATCTTGGCACAAAAGGGAAAGGTGGACGGCATCAAAAATCAAGAGTCCAATGAGTTTTGGATGCCAAAAAAATAAAAGGAGCATGCATGAGAAAAATCCTAGGGAGAGGCATGGCATGGAGGTGAAGGGCATGAGGTATTTGTGCTCATATCTCTTCTTTCTTACCAATAACTAAAGGTTGGTTGTTAGGATCTCTTTTCTCTCTCTTTTGTCCTAGTTTGGACATAGATTTTTTTTCTTCTCCTTGTCTAAGAGTTGGACATATGTTCTTACATCTTTAGCGTAGAGATTTGGTGCATAGATTTTAGGAAGAAAAGAGAAGAAAGTATTCTTCTCATGATCTCTAGCGTAGAGATCATCATCCTCCTATTTTCTTTTTCTTCTCTAAGAGTGTCTTGAGAGAAAAAAAGAGTTTTCAACCATCAAGATATGATCTCTGCAAAGGAGCTATCACCCTAGTGAGATCAAAAAGCTTCTGATCAGGTTAAAGTCTCGTGTGGATACTCATAGAGGCCAGATACTTGTATGGCTTCAAGGGATCTTCGGAAGACATCCATGTCATCAGTTCGTGGTGTAGATCGATCCGAGCTAAGGTATGAAGATTAGATCATTTTTATTTATTTATTTTTATTTAATTTATGTATCTGAATCCTATCTTATATTTGTAGATCTGTTTTATGATTTTAAGATTTGATCTTATGCATACTTAGATTAAATTAGATTTAATCTAAATTTTTAAAATTTTCACTGTGTACTCATTTTGAAAAATTTTTGCATGCATGAAATCATGAAATCCAATAGTGGTATCAAAGCCATGTTTGTTGGATTCCAGTAACATAGCGAAATATAAACTTTAAAATTTTTTATAAGTATTCAACAATTGAAAATAATTTTAACATTTAAACTAGACTACTAGAATACAAAAGCCCTCAGAACACCTTGATGATTGCAATCAAATATCATAAGTATGTATAATAAGAGAAGATCAAAAGTCATATACCATCATGAAGACTATAAATTGGTAATCTTGAGACCTCCATGAGACTCCAAAGTAGAAGCCCTCCAACGGTGATCCACACAGGATTGATCAAGGTCCTTTTCAATTTGATATGGTGCTGCAGCCCTCTTCCTAAGTGCACTGTCGATCATCCATCATAAGAACGGGTTGCACTACCATTTGTATGCCTTCATGACCTCTACTAGAATCTCTCTTAGAATCTTTTCTCAAAAGATCTCATGACACACAAATCAGATTATATGTTCAACATATGAACAATCTGATTTTTTGGACAAGCATCTCATGCTTTTCATTTTCTCTTTTTCCTTCTTTACTATTTTTCTTTCCCCTTTCCTTGTCTTTTTCACTTCAGATTTTTTTTGATTTTTCCTCATCTAATCCCACATCTAATGCCAATTCTGCATGGATTTTATCCCATATGGGGCATGTTGGAAATTATGTCCTAAAATCAATCATACGATGATTGAGTTCATCCTTGTATATGAATTATTGATTATCGAATAAAAATTATTCTAATATTTTTCATCACAAAGTTACATCTTTTTTGAACTCTTGTACTGTGATGAAGTCCTTAGAACTATGCTAGTATGCGATAAAGAGAGAATTTATCGTATAGTTCTTAAATATGTTCGCAATCAAATGATACATCATTATAAGATGATGATGTTTATCGAGTAAAGATCGTTGTGTGCCATATGGGTTGGTTATCCTCTTAACCAAAGAGTGTGGTAACACTGGTATAGCATACAGATGAGATATAAGGGTATATTATCATGAAACAAGTGACTCACCTGCTGAGCATTCTACTGTCAAGAGCTGCTCACGAAACACATAGGTATAAGTGTCCTTCAGATTTGAGATCACCATAGTTACTTGCAAGTAACTCACTGTGCTTTGATGCCAGACTATCTGGATTTCTAATACAGTGATAAAAGTCTACTAGGTACATTCAAGTACTTATGAAGTCTGTATGTGGATCAAGATGGGATTGATCCCTTTAGATTATTAGAGATAATGTATTACTGTATTTTAATTTAGCAAAGCCTTGATCATGGTAATCCATGAGATAGATTTGAAAGGTTAAAATATAATGTGGATGAAGCAATCTCGATTGACAGTTAACTTGAGACCATCCTAGAGCATTCAGAGTCAAAAAGATGAATTATGCGATAACCATGTGTATGAATTTTGAAATATTTTTTTATGATAATTTGATCTATCTAGACATCGAGAACCATTACTAGATGGTATCTTGATTAGTGCAAAAATTAGTTCTTGTGCTATCGACTTAGTGTTTGAACCTATGGAGTCACGCACACAAGTCAGACAAAGTAGAAAGAAATTGACCTATATTTTAATATCCAATTTAGAAGTACTTGACTTGATTGAACATATAAGCTAGCTTGATTGAGAATTAAGTTATGGGTCAAATGAGATTGAAGAGTTGACTATATCTAGCTAGCACTACATATTAGGTTCAGATTCGATCCCGGAGATGAATAGTTTTTGATCGATGATTTATGAAGCATATGAAAGATTGAATTTAAGTACTGATTAATTTTATATTAGATTTAAATTAATTAATCTTAATTAAAAATCTAAAATTTAGATTAGACTTGATACAAAAATTTTAAAGAGTTTGAGATTGACAGTCTTTCAAAATTATTTCGAACCAACTTCGAATTGGATTCGAATCGATTCTATTTTTGATGAGATATGAGTATTCTCAGTTGCACTGAGATTTTTCTCTATTATGTGCTGACCAACACCTAGAGCTTTGCTCATTTGGGGTGTCCCATGTGGGTGAGGGAGTGGGTGCAAAGTGGTTATCATATGTGATGGCAATTCTATTTCATATAGGAATTCTTCTTTCTTGAGTATTGAATTGATTCAAATCAGATTTGAGTTAGGACTCCTATACTTATTAAGTTATGAGAATTATCTATAAATAGAGAGGATCTCTATCTATGGATGCATAGCAACCAAATCAGATCGAGAGAAGAGAGAAAGAGAGAGAGAGGAGTGAGAAAAGAAAGAGGTCCCTTCTTCCTCCTTGCCCTCTCCTCTTGTTGCTGCCCCTCTTCCCTTGGGTGTGGATCCATCTTGGGTGTCTCATCTATTGGTGTGAGGTGTCACAGTAGTATATCTCATCCCTCGATTGATTGAGTTGCAAAGATAATTGGATTGGAGTTCATCCTACTTTCTTACGGTGTCTGACGTGCATGCGAAGTAGAGGGCTGCACATCCAAGCCTCCGTGAAAATTTATACCAAATAATTTGAGATTTGATCTCTGATTCTACTATTAATCAGGTAAGAATATAATTCTTAATCATGTAGATGAATAAAAAAATTTTTAGATGCAACTTGGGCCTTTCGAGGAGAAACAGTTTCTTTCCCTTCAGTTGGTATCAGAGAAGGCCTAAAATATATGCATATATAATAATATTTTTTAGGATTAATTATATAAGATATAATTGATATTTTTTGTAAAATATTAAATCTAATTTAAATATATTTATATAAAATTTTTGATCTAATTTTGATTGGATTAGAGGTGCCTAATCAATGGTTGATTGAGATTGTTATAAGTTTGTTATAATAAAATTTTACTGTTGCTGAATTTTTAATGAAATAACAACATGAATTAAAATCTATTTTAAATTTATTTTTATAAAATTTTAATATTATTATTTTTTTTATAGAGTAAAATTTATTTTAAATCTAAATTGGATCTATTTTGATAGATATTTAGATCTAAATCCTATCAGAATTCAGCATTGCATGAAAATAGATTTTACCAAAAATTCTTTCCTTATGCATTCATATTTGTATCTAATTAATTTTCTACATGATATTAAATCTAAAATTAATATTTTATAATTAAGATAAGATATATTTCAGATCTGATATGATATATATGGTATATTAAATTTAATTAGATTAGATGAAGAACATAATTGATAAGATCAAAGATATGTTCATGACATAAAATAGTTTTATCAATAATTGCATGTTGATATAATTATATATAAAATTAGATTTTAAATTTTAATAGTCTAGTACTCAGATTGATGAGATCGCTAGACTATTCGATCATAGGAGATTGAAGAGATTAATATATCTTTTACCTATTCGATGGATTCTCTTATGACATGTAGGGGTATCATTGTGATCCGATTTTATGAAAAAAAAATTTATATATTATTTTGATCATAAATATATTTAGATTAGATCTAAAATAATTTATGATTCATTACAATAGGATAAAATTTAGATATAAAATTATTTTAGATCTGAATTGCATGTTACATATGATGTAATCGGTATTGATTTAAAGGTTGTCATGATACATGAGATATATATATGAAGTTTAGATCATATCTATGTATGTTTAATTGTTAAACATATTATAAAAATTATTTTCATGTATTAAAATATATGGTATGCTTCACCTGAAATCCTTGTAGAATAGTTCTACAGACTGAAACACACATTTTATACACTTAATTATGAATTAAGTTTTGAATAATATAGATTTGAGAATTGAAGATCATTAAGACACCACATAAAATGATGGGCAAAGGGTTAGCATGAATCAGGTCCTTCTAATAGGTTAGACCTAGGATTAGAAATATAAATGGACCATGTAGAGAAATTAATTAAATCTAATCAAGTATTGAATTAGATTAGATCAGTATTTTTTAAATCAATCTCAATAGTTGTAATTTGATCAAGTCCATGTGTTTGACCCTAATAAATAGATCATGATCATGGCTCTATGGTTAAGCCTGAATCTTCTAGTGAACTAAATCGAAACTAATTAACCAGTTGGTGTCTAAGGTTAGTTTAACGATTCGATCAAGTGATTTTTAATTGAGAGCTATTCACCTAGATGCGTCTATAGTGAGTTAAGGGCATATCCCTCTTACTAATCTCACTTACCTGGCTAACATGGTAGATTATTCTTTGATTAGGTCACTAGTCGATTCATGCAAACCTATGCCATTAAGATAAATCAGTGTAACTAATTTAGGTGTCTTTAGACCAGCTTGTGTCTAATCCTTTACATGACTTGGTGAAGTCAGTGAGAAGATTTACAGTTTGTAGGTCGATTTTTTCTCTTATTATTAGATTAATAAAATTAAATTTTTTAAATTATTAGGTCCATAAAGTGATAAAGTATTAAAAAATATATCCTAAAACCAATCATCTAAGTGGTAGATGATTGGAATTAGTATATGAATTATCTAATAATAATAGTTATTTGGCAGGTTCATCATAAAAGCTCTATCTTTCTTAAATAAAATTTTAAATTATGATAAAATTCTTAGAATCACAATCAATCGATAAAGGAAGATTTATCAGATGGTTCTTAAATTGTTCACGATCAAGTGATAAGTTATTAACAAGGACGATAACTTATCAAGTGTAGGTCGTTGTATGCCATATGCGTTGGTTGTCCTCGTAACCAAGTGGTGTGGAGATACTGGTATGGCATCTAGGTGAGATGTAGGAGTACATCTGCATTGAACGTGACCAATATAACACTCTACTATCAAGAGTAGTTAGCTAAGGCCAATGGGTATAAGTATCCCTCCGACCTGAGATCACCATAGTGACTTGCAAGCAACTCACTGTGCTTTGGTGCCGGACTGCCTGTATTTTTAATATAGGTTTGAAAAATTTTTGGGTATAGTTAAGTACTTGTGAAGTTGGTGTGTGAGTCAAGATGGGATTGACCACTGCTGATTAACTTCAGGAAGAGAATGTCTCGCTGTGTTTCAATTTAGCAAAACCTAGGCCTGGGTAATCCTTGTGAGGAGTCACGGGATTTATAAAATTTTGAGACATAATAGAGATGACTTATATGAGTGTTGATAGTATACTCGAAGTCATCTTGAGCATTATTGATCAAAAGGATAAATTATACGATAAGCATGGGTCAGGATTCTTAGAATGTTGCTTTGCATACATTCGACCTATCTGGATGTTGGGAACCACTGCTAGATGGTTACTTCGACTGGTACAAAAATTAATTTTTGTACTATCGACTTAAGTTTGAACCTATAGAATCACACACATAAGAGGTTGTAACCTAATCAGATGGTTAATCGATGATTGAGAATCGTTCTAAGGTTAAACGATCAATGTGATTGATGTTTGACCTAATGCAAGTATTGCAGGGGATCATTAGCAATTAGATTACTAAATGGCTCAATCTGATTAAGCAATTGGACTAAAATCAAGTCTAATTGAATTTTATTCAATTAAAATTACTTTATATTTAATTAGATTAAGTCTAATTGATTTATTGGATAAGCCGATTGCAAGGGAGAACAAGTCCCTGTTCGACTAGGACTTGTATGCACCTAATTCCTAATTAAGTTAGGATTTAAATCAGAATTAAATTTGGTTTAATCTGATTTAATTAGACTCCTAGTTGGACTAAAATTATTATTAATTAGATTGTAATTAATTTGGATTGGGTTCAAAGTGTTTGACCTAATCTACATAAGAATTCTAGTTAGACTAGGACTCCATCTCTTCTCTTGCGCCACCTAAGAAATCTCAAGCCCACACCCACTAATTAATTTTCAAATATTTTTTTATGATATCCATATCCAAGGAATGTTATCTCACACCACTTATTCTAGAGATTTGAATCAGATTTGATTTGATTCAATATGGAAAGTGATTTGGCTAATTATGGAAAGTGGTTTAGGTTTATCTCCTTTGTTTGAAAGAGTCCCTCTTCACAGGGACTCTTCCCTCCTCTCATGTGCCAACTTTCTCCATCCTTATCCCTTCTTTTTGTTACCCATTTTGTGGTTATTTTCATGCTCTCCACAAAATTTATGAGGGAGGGGGCATCCAAGAGTTGGACGCCCCATGGACTCCTTGTTAGACTAGGTTTTATGACCTAGTCTACCATATAAAAAGTTGCCACCCCATATGCTATGAAATAGGAGTCAAAAATTTGTGGCTTTTAGATAAAAATAGTAGAGGAGAAAGGGGAAGGCATGGGTGGTTTGAGGCACCAAAATCCTTGGAGGAGAGTCTTCAATCAAGAGATCAAAGGTTGATATCTTGTAAAGAGAAAGGTAAGAAAAAAGATTATCTTCTCTCATTATTTTTCTTTCATATTATTCTCTCTTTATTTTTTATATTTTTTATGTGATAAAATCTGAGAGAGAAAGAGGATGGAATGGGTGGTTTGAGGCATCAAATTTCTTGGAGAAGAGTCTTCTATCAAGAGATCAAAAGTTGATATCTTGTAGAAACAAAAGATAAGAGAGAAGATATTTTTCTCTTATTATTTTTCTTTTCAATTTATTTTCTCTTTATTTTGTATTTTTATATGATAAAAATCTGAGAGAAAAAGAGGGATGGCATGGTGGATTCATGCTCCAATGAGTTGGGGCATGGTGATCTTATTTTGGACATGATCTGATCATGTTCTGATGAGAGAAGAAGAAGAAAACAAGATCTTTTTTTAAGGTTTCTTTTAGAACCCTTCTTCTTCATAAATCATGAGATTTTTCTATGAGAAAAATTAGACATCATAAGATCTAGAAGTTAGAAAAATATCTAGAAAAGAAGGTCTTCTCATGTCCTAGCATAGAGTGTTAGATGTGTGCCCTAGATGCCAGATTGGCTGACACATTCCTGTACAAATATGAGGGCAAATTTATAATTTTGACTATAAATGAATAAGAGGGTTATTCTACTATCACATTGTATATATAATGTTTGTGATACATCCTTTGAGTTAGTAGAAATGTTAATTCATATTTTCAAGAGTTAAAAATTTAAGGCATGAATTTACATAACTAACTCATAAACAGCTCCTAACCATAGGATCATCACGAGGATGGTGATCGATCCGAAAGATTGGTGTACGATCATTTTCTTAGGATAGATGTATCTTGAGTATATGGTATGGAGACACCAGAGCGAGAGTACAGGTATTCATTGAGAATGAGAGTATTGAGTGTGACCACCTCGAGTAGTCATAAGGAAGTCTACCTTCTCGTCGATGACTAGCTCGATGCTGCAGCTGTGTGTCTAGTTCTTTGACCTGAGGTGCATCGACAGTTTACCTTGAGTGTGTTATAGTTTGACTACACCATAACTCAATCTCCTAGCTATTCAAAATTCTGAGGTGTATGTTGGCTGTAGCATATTCATTGTAGGAACCAGATTGCACCAAGATGGAATCTATCAACCTCGATAGATAAGAGTAGTCCTATGATGATTGAAAGATCGAGTCCTTAAGCCCATGGCCATGGCAGAGTAAAATAATAGAAAAGAGTTTTTCATTGGGGTTTCACATCGGACTCAGATCAATCGATTGATTCATATGACTGATGTTGGATTTGATGAGTTCACCTTAACCCTAATTCAGTCGGGACTCATGATAGAGGAACTCAATCACACAGGTAGCTGCACCGAGAGGTTCATCTTCATTTCTGATGGGTTGCCACCATATACTGTTAGGCGTCACTGATAGATTTTGAGAGCAATTAGAATGATATTGATGATCGATCCTTCTAAATTATCTGAATCAGAAGAGTTCTGGTCCATCGAAAGGAGTTACGATGATGTCGATGATGAGATCATGATATATCTCATTACCATATGGAAATGAACCTAACTGAGTCACACAAATAAGAGTTAGAGTCTAGATGTCATCAATTGAGCTAGCCCAGTTCGATTGATTTGGATTAGATCCAATTAGGTTCAAGAAAATCATGCTAGCACACGATTGAGCCTAATTTTCTCCTCGTGTAATCTTTTCTATCTCGACTGAGCCAAATGTGATTTGACTCACCCAAAGAATCTTAAGAAGGTTTCTCTCAGTCTGACTGGAGCTAGTCTAGCTCAAAAAGGTCTTGTCTTAATTCATGAGATGAATTTAAGACAACACTTGCTAATTCCTGTCACCTGCCATTTTCGTTTTAGGATATTGGTCAAACGTTGACCCATGGACCTTGGACTGAAGGCCACTTGGCAAGAGGTCATTGGAGAGTTTTTGTGGAGTGTTCACCTGCTAAATTAGCCCTCAAAGTAAGCCCCATATTCAGATTGGGTGTGCACCCCAAGTGGATAAGGATAGAGTCCCATGAGATGAGGACTCTATGCCTTGATCGACTCAAACTGTTGGGTGCCAATCTCACTGTGTTTATCCAGTGTTGGTGCCAACAGTAGAAGGATTTGGTGGGGTTCTTATCTGATATGATCAGATGATATCACTCCACCAATCAAAATTTTTTCAGAATTAATTAAAATTTTTTGATTGGTCGAATGATGTGGCACTGTATGGCACAGTAGGGTCTATTTAAACCCTATCTGCACCTAGGGTTTTGAGAATCTACTTAATACCCAGTAAAAATATAAAATACCTCCACTTCTCTATGTCCCCTCTGCTCCTCTCCCTCCCCTCTTCACGTCCAAGAAGTTGGGCATCCATCTGGTGCTTGTCCAAGGTATGGTGGCTCCCTGATCAGAAGGCTGCAGGGATTTATCGAGAAGCTGCTGCTCTAGCTTCAGAAGATCTTTTGAAGATCTTTTAGATCAGATCCAAATCTAATTTTTGGAGAAAAGATTTTTAAGGAGAAGATAATCTAGATCCTTCTTGAGTAGATACCGGTAGAGGCCAGATGACTGTGTGGCTATTTTAGAATCTCAGGGATTGCTGTGATCATCTACCAGGTAGTCTAGTTACCCTAGAGGTATTTTTCTAATCCTCAAGTTTTAGATTTAATTTTAGATTAAATATTCGATAATAAGAATCAGATCTAATAGATATTAGATTTAAAATAAAGTAAGATAATTTTTTTTTAAATATTTTGCCCTAGATCTCATTAGATCTGGAAGATCCTACAAGGAAAAAGATGATTTTTTCTTCAACTGGTATCAGAGCCAGGTTGATGGCTCTATTTTAGATCTAATTTAATCTAATTTTTATTTTTATTTATCTGATATTAATGGATTTTAGATATCATATTAGATGTGATAGGATCTGAAATCAAAAAAATTTAAAATTAAATCTAAGTAGATCTAACATGTATGAGATGCATGACTAGACTAAGAATAGTTTAAACTATGAATAGTCTTGAAGTTTTATATTTAATATGATTAAAATATAAATTAGATCTAATTTATTTAATTTTTTGATATTATAAATATTATATTTAGATCAAAAAATAAAAAATAAAATTTAATTAATTCATAAGATTGATCTGCTGCATGCCTAGACTAGTTGTAGAATTGTTCTACTAACTGTCTAGAATAGATTTTATATTGAATAGTTCAATTTAAATCTTAATTTTTAGATGTTACATGTGATGTATCAGATCTGAAAGCATGCTAATTAGATCAGATTTTAATACATGAGATGTATGCAAAGCATGTATAAGTTAGATCTGAAATTATATATGTGATATGTAACTTAGATCTAACTAGTTTTGTAGTTAAATCAATATTTTTGATTAAGGTATTCCTCATGGCCGTCCGATCATAAGAACAAAGTAGAGTTTAAGACCCTCTCCTCCTATTCAATAGGGTGTTCTTATGGCGTGTAGGGGTGCTGCACGTTCATCCTTAATCAGAAATCAAACTTACTTTTCTGCAAAATTTTAGATCCTGAAACCCTAGAATTTATTTTACATATTTTGTTTATGAACCCAAGACTTAATTAATGAATTAAGCTTATGAAATTAAATTAGGTCTAAAATTAAAAATTTCAGATCTAAGTCATTTTCATAAAATTGGGTTCGGGTTTGGGTAGCTCAATTATGTCTAGCAGTTGATCAAACTGAATCAAAAATTGGTTAGGTGGGATCATGAAAGCTAATAATTGACCAGCCTAATAGGATTAAGTCTAGGTCAAGGTCGAATCATATTTAGATGTGATTCGATTAAGTTAAGACCTAATTTGGCTCAGTGGTTAGAGCCTGAATTGTAGGCTAACCCAATTGGTTCTGGTTTGACAATTTAGTGTCTAAGATAAGTTAGGCAGATGCGACCGACTGATTTTTAATTGGAAGCTACTCGACTCGAATGCGTTCTTGTCAAGTTAATGGCATATCCCTCCCACCGATCTTACTTACCTGACCATATGTGTCGATCCAGTTCTGATTTGAGATGGCTAATAATTCGAGCTAATCCATGCCACTAGGTTAGTCATAATTGTTATGACTATGTCAAGTCAAGTTTAATGAGACCTAAATCAAATCTTTCTAAGAAAATATTAAGTCTAAGGTCTTCCACCATTGTGGATGTACGGACCCTTCCCGGGGTTGATTGTTCTTGACTGGTTACAGTGGCTCAGTTACACTGGGAAGACGCAACCATGTCCATTAGGCATTGGATGCTATGGATTAGAGGATGGGTTGTGCTCAATATTTTGGATACGGTGAGGGACTCAATCAGGAATCTAGTTCGTGCAAATGGTGGGTCTGACTTAACTAAGGATTGGAGCAATATTCTGGACATGGTGAGCTTCATGAATTAGAGACCAAGTTTTGGGTGCACCATGATTAGAGAATCATTGGACAAGAGTTGTCCACTCATCGGTTGACCCATCACCAATAATTGTTAGGTGAGATGGTGAGCCAGTCGGTGAGACCGCACCACCCACTAGAAATCACTAATCACAGAGATTTTCATATTTCTACCTAGGGAGTGTAGGGATCTGAGAAAATAGTGGGAGCCTAATTTATTTAAAAATGAAATCGCTAAACAAATTGGTTAAGTCTGATTACAAAATCTAACTAGAAATTTTTGACTCTCTACAGAAAACATGTCTGTGTCCAACCCCCTGACCAAAATACTAGACACCCATAGATTGACTGGACCTAATTTCAAGGACTGGTTGAGAAACTACAGAATTATTCTGAATTTTGAGAAACTGACTCATATCTTGGACCAGGACCCACCTGCCATGCCAGCACATCCGACTACTGAACAGAGAGCATCTCTAAAAAAATGGACGGATGAAGATAACAAAGTCAGGTACTACATGTTGGATGCAATGTCTGATGACTTGCAGTGCCAGTATGAGAATATTATGACTACCCATCAAATGTTGGCTCACTTACAAGAGTTGTTTGGTGAACAAAGTCGCGCAGCCAAGTATCAAGTCTGCCAAAAACTTTTTAAGGCTAAAATACGTGATGGGCAGTCAGTCCAAGATCATTGTTTGATAATGATCAAGGACCTTGAGGAGCTTGAGAAGCTCGATATTATCTTAGACAAGGATTTTTAGATTGATGTGATCCTTCAGTCTTTGTCTGATGCATATGGTCAGTTCATTATGAACTTTCATATGCATAAGATACAGTGTACCTTGGCTGAGTTAATGAACATATTGGTTACGGCTGAGCTTTCTTTGAAGAGTTCAAAAGGCTTAGTCCTTACTGTGGAGTAGACTTCTTCTAAGAGAAAGTCTTTTGAAAAGAAGAAAAAGTCTGTGAAGAAGCAGAAGGTGGATGGGAAAAAGAAGAAGACGGAATCGAAGAAGAAGGCTGTTGAAAAGGAAAATTATTTTCACTACAATTCAGACGGCCATTGAAAATAGAACTGTCCTTAGTACTTGGCCACCCCGAAGAACAAAAAGAATGGTCCTTCTGGAGGTATACTCATTATAGAATCTAATCTCACGGTTTCCTCTGCATCCAGTTGGGTACTTGACTCTGGTTCTAGTGCTCATTTGTGCACTTCTATGCAGGGTCTTGAAGAGAGTAGGAGGCTGAGGGATGGAGATATGATCTTACGCATCGGGAACGGAGCAAGAGTTGCTGTTGTGGTCGTGAGAACCTATCCTCTACGATTACCATTAGGATTAGATTTAGTTCTTAGAGACTGTTATTATGTGCCTGCAGCAAGCAGGAATTTGATTTCTGTTTCATGTTTAGCACAAGAAGGCTATATGATTAACTTTCATAAGGACCATTGTAACACATTTTATGAAAATAATAAAGTTACAAATAATTTTCTTATTAATGGTCTCTATCAGCTACATATTGATGTATCTGTATTTCATATCGAGCAAAATGTGAATGTCATAGGAATTAAAAGGCCTAGAGATAGTCTAAATGATAGGTATCTATGGCACCTAAGGCTAGGTCATATAGCGAAAGACAGGGTTAACAAATTGGAGAAATCCAGAATATTGAGTTCATTGACTTCCAAGTCATATCCAGTTTGTGAATCATGCCTTCAAGGCAAAATGACCAAGCTCCCTTTTGTGGGACATGGGGAAAAGGCCACAGACCTACTTGCCCTAGTACATACAGATGTATGCGGCCCATTTGATGTACCGGCTAGAGGCAACTATGTCTACTTCATTACCTTTACCGATGATATGTCTAGGTATGGATATGTGTTTCTAATGAAATACAAGTCTGAAGCCTTTGAAAAGTTCAAAGAATTCAGACATAAGATAGAAAAATAAACAGAAAAGCCCATTAAGATTCTTCAATCAGATCGAGGAGGTGAATACCTTAGTCAAAAGTTTCTAGACTATCTTAAGAACAATGGCATAGTCTCTCAATGGACTCCACCTGGAATGCCACAACTCAATGGGGTTTCAGAATGGAGAAACCAGACCCTATTAGATATGGTCCATTCCATGATGAGCTTCACGGACCTCTTTGAGTTTTTTTGGAGACACTGTCTCATGACAGCAATATATGTATTGAATAGGGTTCCCTCTAAAACTGTTCCTACTACACCGTATGAGATATGGCATGGTAAGAAGCCAAGTCTAAGTCATCTCAGAATTTGGGGTTGTCCGGCTCATGTCAAGAGACAGCAGGCGGACAAGTTAGAGTTCAGGTCTTTTAAAGCTCGGTTCATAGGATATCCTAAAGAGTCATTAGGATACTATTTCTATATTTCGAAAGATCACAATGTGATTGTGAATCGACATGCTATTTTTCTTGAAAAATAGTTTATTCAAGAAGGTGGCATTGAAAGAATAATTAAGCTCAAGGAGAATGTCTCCCAAGAGCAACGAGCTAAAGAACCTGAGGAACCCAATCAATTAGAACCAGTCCTAATACAACCTCTTCCACCTCGTAGATTGACTAGAATTTTTCATCCTCCTGAAAGGTACTTAGGTACTATACAAGAGGAAGTAGAGAAAATATTCCTCATGAGAAATGGGGCTCATGGTGATGACCCCAAGACCTATGACGAGGCGATATCAGATATCGACTTCGAGAAATGGTTAGAGGCAATGAGATCAAAAATTGACTCGATGCACTCAAACCAAGTCTGAACCTTGGTAGATCCACCTGAAGGTATTGTACCTATTAGGTGTCAATAGATCTTCAAGAGAAAGATAGATGCAAATGGGAATGTGGAGACATTCAAGGCTAGGCTCGTAGCGAAAGGTTATAGTCAACGCGAAGGCATTGACTATCAGGATACCTTTTCGTCTGTAGCCATGCTAAAATCCATTCGCACATTGCTTGCTGTTGCAGCCTATTTCGATTATGAAATATGGCAGATAGATGTGAAAATGGCATTCTTAAATGGATATCTTAAGGAAGATATCTATATGGAACAGCCGCTTGGTTTCACATCCAGTGATGATGATCACAAGGTCTGCAAGTTACAAAGGTCCATTTATGGACTTAAGCAAGCATCTCAGAGCTGGAATACTCGTTTCAATGATGTGATCAAAATGTTTGATTTCATCAAGAACGAGGAGGAACCATGTGTATTCAAGAAGATCAGTGGGAGTGCAGTTGTCTTCTTCGTACTGTACGTAGATGACATCCTTCTAATTGAAAATGATATTTCCATATTGACTTCAATCAAAATATGGTTGTCTAAGGAGTTCTCTATGAAAGATCTAGGAGAGGCATCCTTTATACTAGGTATTAAGGTCTATAGAGATAGACCAAATAGGATGCTGGGACTTTCACAGAAGATGTACATGGAGGAGGTGCTAAAAAGGTTTAGCATGAAAAACTCCAAAAGAGATTTAGTACCTTTTAGACATGGCATTCATCTCTCCAAAAAGATGTGCCCTAGCACATATGAGGAGATTGAACGCATGAGCAAGATCCCTTATGCTTTGGCAATAGGGAGCCTCATATATGCCATGCTATGTACACGACCTGATATAGCCCATGCTGTGAGTGTCACAAGTAGATATCAGTCGAATCTAGGTGAAGAGCATTGGACTTCTATGAAATGTATCCTTAAGTACTTGAGAAGGACTAGGATATGTTTCTAGTCTTTGGGAATGGAGAACTCCAGGTTCAGAGATTTACAGACTCAGATTTTATGTCTGATATAGATGATCAAAAGTCGACATCTGGAAGTCTGTTCATTTGCAATGGTGGTGCAGTTAGCTGAAAGAGTTTCAAGCAGACGGTGATTGCTGATTCCACCATGAAGGTAGAGTATATTGCTGCATCGAAAGCTGCGAAGGAGGCATTCTGGTATAAGAAGTTTGCTGTAGAGCTTGGAGTGATGTCATCAGATGCCATCCCTCTTTACTGCGACAATAATGATGCCATAGCCCTAGCTAAGGAGCCAAGGTCTCACCAGAAGTCCAAGCATATCGAGCGGCGATTCCATCTGATCCATGATTACCTCGAAAAAGGTTATGTCAAGGTTAAGAGAGTCGACTCTACAGACAATGTGGCAGATCCACTGACAAAGCCATTAGGCCAGTAGAAGATCGAAGCCCATCTTGAGAAGATGGGACTTAGATATGTAGCTAATTGGCATTAGGTCAAGTGGGAGTTTGTTAGATGTGTGCCCTAGATGCTAGATCGGCTGACACATTCCTGTACAAATATGAGGGCAAATTTATAATTTTGACTATAAATGAATAAAAGGATTATTCTATTATCACATTGTATACATAATGTTTGTGATACATCCTTTGAGTTAGTAGGAATGTTAATTCATATTTTCAAGAGTTGAAAATTTAAGGCATGAATTTACATAACTCATAAATAGCTCCTGACCATAGGATCATCACGAGGATGGTGATCGATCCGGAAGGTTGGTGTATGATTGCTTTCTTAAGGTAGATGTGTCTTGAGTCTACGGTGTGGAGACACCGGAGCAAGAGTACAGGTATTCATTGAGAATGAGAGTACTGAGTGTGACCACCTCAAGCAATCATAAGGAAGTCTACCTTCTCGTCAATGACTAGCTCGATGCTGCAGCTGTGTGTCTAGTTCTTTGACCTGAGGTGCATCGACGTTCACCTTGAGTGTGTTATAGTTTGACTACACTATAACTCAGTCTCCTAGCCATTCGAAATCCTGAGGTGTATGTTGGCTGTAGCATATTCATTGTAGGAACCAGATTGCACCAAGATGGGATCTATCAACCTCGATAGATAAGAGGAGTAGTCCTATGATGATCGAAAGATCGAGTCCTTAAGCTCATGGCCATGGTAGAGTAAAATAATAGAAAAGAGTTTTTCATTAGGATTTCACATCAAACTTAGATCGATCGATTGATTCATATGACTGATGTTGGGTTTAATGAGTTCACCTTAACCCTAATTCAGTTGAGACTCATGATAGAGGTACTCAATCACACAGGTAGCTGCATCGAGAGGTTCATCTTTATTTTTGATGGATTGTCACCATATACTACTAGGTGTCACTGGTGGATTTTGAGAGCAATTAGAATGATATTGATGATCGATCATTTTAAATTGTCTGAATCAGAAGAGTTCTGGTCCATCGAAAGGAGTTTCGATGATGTCGATGATGAGATCACGACATGTCTCATTACCATATGAAAATGAACCTAACTGGATCACACAAATAAAAGTTAGGGTCTGAATGTCATCAATTGAGCTAGCTCAGTTTGATTGATTTGGATTAGATCCAATTAGGTTCAAGGAAATCGTGCTAGCACACGATTGAGCCTAATTTTCTCTTCGTATAATATTTTCTATCTCGACTGAGCCAAATATGATTTGACTCACCCAGAGAACCTTGAGAAAGTTTTTCTTAGTCTGACTAGAGTCAGTCTAGTTCAAAAAAGTCTTATCTTAATTCATGAAATGAATTTAAGACAACACCTGCTAATTCCTGTCACCTGCCATTTCCATTTTAGGACATTGGTCAAACATTGACCCATGGACCTTTGGCTGAAGGCCACTTGGCAAGAGGTCATTGGAGAGTTTTTGTGGAGTATCCACCTACTAAATTATCCCTCAAAGTGGGCCCCATATTCAGATTGGGTGTGTGCCCCAAGTGGATAAGGATAGAGTCCCATGAGATGAGGACTCTATGCCTTGATCGACTCAAACTATTGGGCACCAATCTCACTGTGTTTATCCAGTATTGGTGCCAATAGTAGGAGGGTTTGGTAGAGTTTTTATCTGATATGATCAGATGACATCACTCCACCAATAAAATTTTTTTCAGAATTAATTAAAATTTTTTGATTGGTCGAATGATGTGGCACTGCGTGGCACAACAGGGTCTATTTAAACCTTGTCTGTGCCTAGGGTTTTGAGAATCTACTTAATACCCAGCAAAAACATGAAACCCCTCTACTTCTCTATTTCTCTTCTGCTCCTCTCCCTCCCCTCTTCACGTCCAAGAAGTTGGGCTTCCATCTGGTGCTTGTCCAAGGCGTGGTGGCTCCCTGATCAGAAGGCTGCAGGGATTTGTCGAGAAGCTGCTGCTCCAGCTTCAGAAGATCTTTTGAAGATCTTCCAGATCAGATCCAGATCTAATTTTTGGAACAAAGATTCATGAGGAGAAGATAATCTAGATCCTATTTGAGTGGATACCAGTAGAGGCCAGACGACTGTGTGGCTATTTTAGAACCTCGAGCATTGCTGTGATCATTTACAGGGTAATCTAGTTACCCTAGAGGTATTTTTCTAATCCTCAAATTTTAGATTTAATTTTAGATTAAATATCAGATAATCAGAATCAGATCTAATAGATCTTAGATATGAAATAAAGTAGGATAATTTTTTTTTAAATATTCTGTCCCAGATCTCATTAGATTTGGAAGATCCTACAAGAAAAAATGCAGTTTTTCTTTCATAGAGATGTTCTCAAGACATCAATCGTTGATATACTGAAAGAGAAGAACTGTCTTCTCTTAAGATTTTTTCTTTTATATTATTATTTTTGATTTTAGGGTGGTCAAAAGATTTGACTTTTTCCTTGTTCCTTCTCATATTTTTCATCTCTTGGAATGTCCAAGAGATCCAAAGAATATCTTCTAGATTAACCATCCAGAAGGATCTGCAAGAAGCTAGCACTTCGAGCAGATCTTCATTCGATGAATCTTCAATTTTGTTACAGCCTCATGTGGATCACCTGTAGAGTCCGGATGTGTGTGCGGCTCCAAAAGCAATAAAAAAAATCAACTATGGAGTTCTCGATCCGCATGAAGGTAAGAGATCTGATCTCTTTTTTTATCTAGATATGATCTAGATTTTAGATCTGAAACTGTTTCAGATCTTGGGCATTGATTTGATCTATACCAAATCATTTATTTTTTTGATTTATAAATATAATATGACATGTTATAGATCCTAATTGTAGGGTTTAGTAATCTGATTACATGCATTTGTATATTAAATTATTTAATTTACATATTTCGCTGTGTTATATTTCAAAAATATTTTGAAATTTATGCATGAAATCCTGCACCTTTTTTCAATAGTGGTATCAGAGCATCTAGGTTCTTGTATAATATATTCATAATTACATTAAAATAAATTTAAAAATAAAATAATGATCGCACAGATTGTAGGTTGTCCTGCTGTAAGGTTTATCCCTTATAGTGCAAAGGTTGTTCTGGTACATTACGATCTAAAAAATTTAAAAGAGTTTAAATAAATCTTGTCATGAATGTTTTAGATTAGATCTATTTTATTTTATGAATTTTTATGTAATGTACATAGATTAAAATCAACCAAGAATAGGATCTTGCGAAGGTTCTGTTTGTTGATCGGGCCAGCTCGACCAGCATGCTAGCTCGACTGAAAAGTTGGCTGAATTTAATTATTTTAACCTACAATTAGTGTTTGTTAGTGAAATAAGCCGATCCATTTTTGAAATGAGTCAACCTATTTAGTGAAACAATACTAGATTGTATTAAATTTTTCAAAAGTTAAAAATAGTTTTCAAAATGCCGAACCCCAATCCTAGCATGAATTTAATTAAAAGAATTAAGTGATTGTTTAGGATCTAGGTTTGTGATTTAAATATCCTAAGATAATTTCATAAAACATGGGTTAAAGGGTAATGGGTTAGCTTTGATCAGGTCATTAACTGAGTTAGACCTAGGGTTAGATTAAATATGGACTAAGTTAAGAAATTGATCAAATCTAATTAAAAGTTAATTAGGATTAGGTCATTTCTATAGATCACTTCAATAGTTGTAGTTGATCAAAGTTCATATATCTAATAAATGGACACTGATCGCGGCTCAGCGGCTGAGCCCGAATCTTTAGGAAGACCAAATCAAAACTGATAAATCAATTGGTGTCTAAGATAAATCTGACCGATGGTTTTTAATTGGGAGCTCACTTACCTGACCATTTCTGATGGTGTCTAAGGCAAGCTTTGGCAAACCCTCCCATCGATCATACTTACCTGGCCAATGTGGTTAATCAGGTCTTGATTAGGTTGCTCATTGATTTATGCTAACTCATGTTACATAGGAAATCAGTAAGTCTGATTTCATTCAGTGAGACTGATCTAGGTGCTCATGGACCAAATTTGATCCTAGTACTTGTTAATGACTTGAGAAGTCAGTGGGAGGACTTGACTTGGTGAAGTCAGTGGGAGCAAATTGATCGATGTCCTTTCTATCCTTACATCACTAATAATTTTAAATTCTCTAAAATTATTAGGTCCTTAAAATGATAAAGTTATGGAGATAACTGAGTCATAGCCTCCCATTAAAGTGTTTGATAATGAGTCCATTAACTCAATAATCATTGCAGACCCAAAGGCTTGGTGCTTGTTGACTAATGAAATTATCACTCATCATATGATGACTTGGAAGTGTCTCTCTAATGGTGGTTAGGTGAGCCAACCAAAGTTGGGCTTAATCATTCGTTAGTTAGATGCACCAAGTATGGTCATGTTAATGGTTGGACCTAACCGGATCCTTACAGTGGAGGCCAAAGCCTACTGATTAGGTTTTTAGGACAAGATTAAATTACTAGAAGTTGTTTGGAGAAACAATTGGTTAATGAACCTACCCATAGATGCAGATGGGTTGGCCGACCAAAGTTAGGCTTATCTGTAGTCTATGTGGATCTAGTACCTACTAAAAAATTAAAATAATTTTCTGAATTGGAGGTAGAGGCTATCAATTTGAACAAAATAGTGGAAGAACCTTGAGACTAAAGTCCAAATCTCTAGGCTTAAAATAATTCATATATATTAGGTCATTATTCTCTTTTCTCAAAATAAGGCTAAATCTTAATTGATCCAATCACTATTAGACAGTGATGACTTATGGGACCCAGCTTCGTTAATTAGTATCAAAAGTTGAATTTGGTTCAGCAGTATGAATGGGTTTGTATTGGGGCTTCTTATTCTAGTCAAAATAATTAGTTTAAAATCGATCCAAATTAGGCATGTTACTTCTACTGTCAGAAGCAGGGTCATAGAAAGAAGAATTGTCTTACTTTCTTTGACCGTAATAGGCTGAACAAGAGAAAGGAGCAAGAGTTGCTCATCAAGGATGTTATATGATAACACCTTAAAGTTTCTCTATGTAATTCTACTACCTAGGTATTAGATACCGATGATCTTATGCAATTTATTGCTGGGACTACAAGAAAGTAGAATATTTGAAAATGGTGAGAAATTCTTGAATGTTAGGGATGGAAGTCTTATTTCAATCCTAACTTTAAGAATTGTAGAGCTTATTTTCAAATATTTGTGAGAAAAATTCAGTACCAGGATAAAATGATAATTTTAAAATTTTTTTAAAATTACTATTTTATAGTAAAAATTATTAATTAATCTAATTAATTAATAAAAATTTATCCTACACTAGGATTTAAATATGATATATAGCATGCATGTATTTAAATTTGAAATTCAAATTTGAACAGTAAACACTTTACTGTAATGTGTTCAGAACACAATACCTTTGTGCAGGTAGTAGATCGCCACAATCTGATCACTGTCAGGAGAGTCTGATCATCGTGATGCAGCCACATAGTATGTCTGACCTCTGCGGATCATCCACACAAGGCTCCTGGTCTGATCGACTCCTCACGAGTGCTAGCTCGTTGTAGAGCCCTTTCGACGGCCGATGCTGATCGAACACCTTTGATCGATGTCTATTGATTCTTTGGATACTCCAGATCATCAGCAGACATGTTTGGGAGGATGTTGAAGATCTTCCTAAAATTTGGTGGGCTCACGACACTCGTAGCTCACCTTCTCACTTCCCGAACTCCAGGCTGAAACCCTAAAGGACTCACTGAAATCCTGCGCACACTTTTTCTTTCTTTTCTTTCTTTTTCTCTCAAAAGGATATAGACCTTCACCTTACACACAAGGATTCCTCACGCCTAGATTTTCATCTAAAATTTTTCTTTTTACACGTCCCACTCTTCTTTTCTTTTTAAAATAATGTCAAACGTCTTATCCACGTGAGAGGATAAAGATGAGTAATTGCACATTTGAATTCAAATCAAATTTTGAATTCAAATGGAAACCAATTTATCCCTATCCACTAAGGGCATGAGAAGAGAAGGGCGTGGCTTAATTTGTGCATGAGTGATTTCACGAGAAACATTTTCTCGTGTAATAAATGGGGCGCTAAAAGAAGATAAGGTCAAGGCGCTAAGATTGGTTGCTCATTCAAATTCAAACTTTGTTTTGAATTTGAATGGCCAACCAATCATCCTTATCCACTCATTTGGTGCATTAAAGTAGGGCGTGAGGAGGGTTTTGCATGAGAAAAAATTCATGAGAACTTCCTTCTCGTGAATTCAAATGGATGCAGTGGAAGTGAGGTGGCGCAGGGAGAATGGGTCAAGGTGGTTTCATTATTTAAACCAACCTAATTGAACCAAATAAGTTAGGCTCAATTAGATTAATTTAAACCCAACTTAATTAGGCTTAATTAGGCTCAATAAAATCTTAATCAAATCAAGAATTGATTAAGCTCAACTCCTGATCAAATCAGGGACCAAACCATCTCGACGATTAGGTCAACTCTTAACCTAATCGGGTCAAACCCAACTGAATCCAATTCAATTGGACTTGATCCAAAAATAATTACTCAATCAAATTGAGTTAATTAGTAATCAAATCACTAATTAAATCTCTCATAAATATTGAGTCCAAATTCGACGGATAATCGGACATCAGAATTCATCGATATGTAACCCTGATCGAAGAGTCCCAAACTAGTGGGACTCTTGACCTCGGTACCCAAAATATGTGGGACTCATGATCAGAGAATCCTAATTCTCGATCATAGAGTCCCAGACATGTAGGACTCATAGTTCACAAGCATTAGGACTCTTCATCAGCCATCAGATCAGATAGGAACCTCTAATGTGTGTGACCCCGCAGGTTCGAATCTAAGCCGGTAGCACAGGAACCAATTCTTGTACTAATCTAAGTGACCATCTAGCAATGGTACCTGATGATCGGATAGGTCAAATAGTCACAATCGCAACACTCAGAACCTACGTGAATATGGTTACTGTATAATTCATCCTTTTGACCTCTGTGTTTAGGACGACTCAGGGTTAAACTGTCAACCCTGATTAGATCATCCAAATCGTGCTCAACTCAAACAGTCCTATGACTCCTCACAAAGACTACCCTGGTCAAGATTTTGCTAAATTGAAACACGACTATACACAGCTCCTAAACTGGAGTGATCAATCCCATCTTGACACACGCACCAATAAGTCAAGTACTTGACTACACCCAGCAGTCTTCCGTCACTGAATTAGAAATTCAGGTAGTCCAGTGCCTAAGTGTAGTGAGTTGCTTGAAAGTCACCGTGGCGGTCTCAGGTTGGAGGGACATTTATACCCATATTCCATCGGAGCAAATCTTGACAGCAGAAATAGCTTCGAAGTCGGTCACGTTCAGGGCAGATGTACCCTTACATCTCACTTGTATGCCATACCAGTGTCTCCATACTCATTGGTTAAGAGGACAACTAACCTATATGGCACACAATGACCTATGCTTGATAAACATTGTCATCCTTGGTAACAACGTATCATTTGGTCGCGAACAGATTTAAGGACTAAACGACAAATCCTCCTTTGTCGAGTCTAAATAGTCCTAAGGACTTCACCACAACATAGGAGTTCATTAGAAGATGTAACATTTTGTGATGAAAAATATCAAAATAATTTTTATTAATTCATAATTCAGGTACATATACAAAAATGAGCACAACCGTCAATAGGCTGATGATTGGCTTTGGGACACTATTCTCAATAATATTATCATTTAGAGTAATTGTTACTATTGTCCATTGTTTATGATGAATGTAATCTTTGTTGGCCTTTTGGCCAAAGATGATCATCATTCATTAATAAAGCAAGATTGTTATGATATTATTATCAATAATGTTACAATAATACATGGACAATAAGGAAATGACATTTAACATTTACACAGCCTATTAAGTGTAATGTACACACCCAAGTTAGATAATATTATGAATGTCTATCTTTAGCTTAGTCACCTTGATAAGAACAGGATAAATGGATTAGCTTGAGGGAGAAACCTCATATCAATGATTGTGAATCATTGATAGCCTATGAGTCATGTCTTCTTGAAAAGATGATAAAGTCACCTTTTAATGAAAAAGGTGAAGGAGCTGATAAAGTTCTAAGTCTCATACATAGTGATGTATGTGGATCTGTGAACTTAAGTGCCAGAGAAAGATATTAATATTTCATTACAGATGACCTATCTGGGCATGGATGCGTCTGGCCTGAATCATTTGAAATGTTCAAATAATTCAATAATAAAAGATTGAAACAAACTGGATAAGGTGTTAGAACTCTTCGATCAGATCGAGGAGGCGAATACTTATCCAGTGAGTTTGTGACATATCTAGGAGAGAATTGGATTTTCTCTCAGTGGATTCCCTTTGAGAATATAGTGTATCTGAAAGGAGAAATTGAACTTTGTTAGATATGATTCAATCCACAATAGGGTTTACTTCTCTGCTTGTTTCAGGATTGTGCTCTTGTGATTACCTGTTTTACTCTAAAAATATACTAAGTCTGTTGTGTAGATTCTATATGAGATATAGATCGGGAATAGACCTAGACTCTCTCACCTTTGGTTTTGGAGTTGATCGACCTATGTCAAAGGTTTGCATACTGTTAGCAATAGTGTCCCAAAGTCAATCGTCAGCCTGTTGACGGTTGTGCTCTTTGTTGTATTAGTACATAAATTATAAATAAATAAAAATTATTTTAATATTTTTTATCACAAATTATCATCTTCTAATGAACTCCTGTGTTGTGATGATGTCCTTAGGACTATTTAGACTCGACAAAGGAGGATTTATCGTTTAGTCCTTAAACCTGTTCGCGACCAAATGATACGTTGTTACCAAGGACAATAATATTTATCGAGCATAGGTCATTGTGTGCCATATAGGTTAGTTATCCTCTTAACTAAGGAGTGTGGAGATACTGGTATGGCATACAGATGAGATGTAAGGGTACATCTGCACTGAATGTGACCGACTCCGGAGCTATTTCTATTGTCAAGATTCGCTCCGATGGGATATGGGTATAAATGTCCCTCCAATTTGAGACCGCCACAGTGACTTGCAAGCAACTCACTACACTTAGGCATTGGACTACCTGAATTTCTAATTCAGTGACAGAAGACTGCTGGGTGTAGTCAAGTACTTGACTTGTCGGTGCGTGTGTCAAGATGAGATTGACCACTCCAGTTCAGGAGCTATGTACAATCGTGTTTCAATTTAGCAAAATCTTGACCAGGATAGTCCTAGTGAGGAGTCACAGGACTGATTGAGTTGAGCACGACTCGGATGATCTAATTAGGGTTGACAATTTAACCCTGAGTCATCCTAAACACAGGGGTCAAAAGGGATGAATTATACAGTAACCATATTCACGTAGGTTCTGAGTGTTGCGATTGTGACTATTCGACCTATCTGGATGTCGGGTACCATTGCTAGATGGTCACTTCAATTAGTACAGGAATTGGTTCCTGTGCTACCGACTTAGGTTCGAACCTGCGGGGTCACACACATTAGAGGTTCCTATTTGATCTGATGGCTGATGAAGAGTTTTAATGTTCATAGACTATGAGTTCTACATATCTGGAACTCTGTAATCGAGAATCAGGATTCTCTGATCATGAGTCCCACACATTTTGGGTACCGGGGTTAAGAGTCCCACTGGTTTGGGACTCTTCGATCAAGATTTCATATTGATGGACTTTGATATCCGATTACCCATCGAATTTGGACTCAATATTTATGAGAGATTTTATTAGTAATTTGATCGCTAATTAACTCAATTTGATTGAGTAATTATTTTTAGATCAAGTCCAATTGAATTGGATTCAGTTGGGTTTGACCCGATTAGGTTAAGAGTTGACCTAATCGTCGAGATGGTTTGGTCCCTGATTTGATTAGAGGTTGGGCTTAGTCAATTTTTGATTTGATTAGGATTTTATTGAATCTAATTAAACCTAATTAAGTTGGATTTAATTTAGTCTAATTATGCTTAACCTATTTTGATTAGGTTGGTTCAATTAAGATTAAACCACCATTTGAATTTGAATCCCTGCGCCACTTCATATCTCTGCGCCCATTTGAATTCACGAGAAGAAACTTCTCGTGAATTTTCTCTCATGCAAAGCCCTTCTCACGCCCACTCTTGTGCGCTAATATTTGGATAAAGATGATTAGTTAACCATTCAAATTCAAAGCATGTTTGAATTTGAATGGATAACTTATCTCTTGCGCCTACATGACATTATCCACTTTAGCACCCCACATCTCACACGAGAAAGAGTTTCTCATGAAACCTTTCCATGCACAAAGCAGCCTCGCACCTTCTCTTCTCACACCCAAGTGGATAGGGATGAGTTGGTTTTAGTTTGAATTCAAATTTGATTTGAATTCAAATGTGTAACCACTTGTCTTTATCCTCTCACGCGGATAAGACACGTTTTGAACTATTTTAAAAGAGATAGGGAGGTGGGGCATGCGTAGAAAAATTTTGAGAGAGAAAGTGGGGCATGAGGAACTCTTGTGCGTGAGTGGAAAGTCTAAAACTTTCGAGAGAAAAAGAAAGAAAAGAAAGAAAATTGGGTGCAAGGATTTTCAGTGTATTCCCTAGGGTTTCAGCCTAGGATTCGAGAAGTGAGAAGGTGAGCTACGAGTGTCGTGAGCCCATCAAATTTTAGAAAGATCTTCAACATTCTCTCAAGCATGTCTGCTGATGATCCAGAGCATCTGAAGAATCGACAGACATCGATCGAAGGAGTTCGATCAGCATCGACCATCGAAAGGGCTCTACAATGAGCTAGCACCCGTAAGGAGCCGATCAGATCAGGAGCCTCATGTGGATGATCTGCAGAGGCCAGACGTGTTGTGTGGCTATGTCGTAATGATCAGACTCTTCCGACGGTGATCAGATTGCGATGATCTACTACCCGCACAAATGTATTGTGTTCTGAACACATTACAGTAAAATATTTACTGTTCAAATTTGAATTTTAAATTTAAATACATGCATGCTGTATATCATATTTAGATCTTAGTATAAGATAAATATATATTAATTAATTAGATTAATTAATATTTTCTACTGTAAAATCATAATTTTGAAAAGTTTTAAAATTATCATTTTACCACTGTACTGAATTTCGCTTTGAAATGGTATCAGAGCAGGTTCTAAGATATGATATATGAATTTGCATACGTAGATTAAGTTGTAATCTAAAAGTTTAAATTTAAAATTTGAAATTCAAAATTTAAAATTTGAATTTTGAAAGTTGTTCAAAATTCAAAATTCAAACATTTGAAATTCAAAATTTGAAATTTGAATTTTGAAATTTGAAATTCAAAATTCAAAATTCAAAAATTTGAAATTCAAAATTTAAAATTCAAAATTTGAAATTCAAAAATTTAAAATTTGAAATTTAAAATTTATTTAAAATTTAAAATTTGAAATTTGAAATTTATTTAAAATTTAAAATTTGAAATTTAAAATTTAAATTTTGAAATTGATATATTTAGATATACTTGATCCAAGGAGCAAGTAATCTAATTAGGTTGGTTGCCATGGCTGTCCGGTCATAGGAGAAAAGTATGGTTTAAAGGTCCTCTCCTCCCATTCGATGGGGTCTCCTATGGTGGTAGGGGTGCCGCTACAATTATATCCCATGCAGATGAAGCAGCGAAAGGACTTAATTGTAAAGGTTCAATTGTAAAATTTATCATGAATGTGTTAGATTAGATCTAAAGGAATATTCATGATTTATTTTGATTGAGTTATTTTCTGTTATGTAATTAGTAATAGGATTGCTATTTATGAAATGTGCTGATCTATTTGTGAAATGAGTCAACATATTTGGTGAACAGAAAATAAAACCTTTCAAATTTGAAAAATTATTTTTGAAATGCCAAACCCTGATCCATCAGCCCAAATACTTAATAAAAGAATTAAGTGTTGTCAAGTTGGTCTAGAATTATGTATTAAGACCTAAGACAATTGTATAAACTTGTGGGTCAATGGGTTAGATGGATTAGGTCCATAATTGGATTAGACCTAAGGTTAGCTTAAAAAAATGGACTAAATTAGAGTAATTGATCAAATCTAATAAAAAATTGAATTAGATTAGGTCAAGGACACTCTAGACTCAACTCCAATAGTTGTAGTTGAATGGGTCCATGTCTTTAACTAGACCAAGATGGACTTAATTCATGGCTACGCGGTGGAACCTTATTTACTAAGTTGATCAAATTAAAACTAATGAATCAGTTGGTGTCTAAAGTAAGTTCAGCAGTTTGACCAGTGATTCTTAAGTGGGAGCTACTCGCATTGATTTGATCTCTGACGAGTTAATGGCTAATCCCCACCACTAATCTCACTTACCTGGCCAACCTGGTGAGTTAGATTTTGATTAGATTACTTGGTGATTAGGGCTCACCCATGTCATTAGATAAATCAGTGTGACTGATTTAGGTGCTCCTAATGCCGGCTTTAATTAAATCTTTTTTAATCTGACTTGGTGAAGTCAGTGGGAGGATTGAAATTGGCTGGTTAATTTCTTCTCTTCCTTCACTTAATAAAATCCTCAAAAATTATTAGGTCCTAAAAATGATTAAGTTATAGTGATAACTAAGTCCTAGCCTCCCATTAAGTGAGTGATAATGAGTCCATTAGTTTAATAATCATTGGAGGCCCAAAGGCCTGGTGCTTATTGACTAATGAAATTATCATTCATAATATGATAATTTGGTTTGAGTCTTTCTGATGGTAGTCAGGTTGGCCGGCTATAGTCAGGCCTGATCATTTATTGGTCCGATTCATCAAATCAAGTCATGTTAATGGTTGGACCTAACCAGATCTTTTCAGTGGAGGCCAAAGCCTACTGATTAGGTTCTGGGGCAAAATAAATTACTAGAAGTTGTTTAGAGAAACAACTGGTTATGAACCTATCCATAGATGCACATGGGTTGACCAACCAAAGTTGGGCTCATGTGTAGTCTGTGTGGATTCTAGTACCTACTAAGGAATTAAAGTAATTTCTCAAATTAGAGGTTGAGGCTACCAATTCATTAAAATACTGAGAGAAACTTTAGACTAAAGTCCATGTCTTTAGTATTAATAATTTATGTACTAATAGAGGTCTGATTTTCCTTTATGCAGCTATGGCCACTACCCTGTCACTCCGGTCATTATTAGATAATGACAAGCTCATGGGACCTAATTTCGATAGCTGGTATCAAAAATTAAAAATCATCCTTGAGCATGAGCGGATCCTTTATGTAGTAACGGATCCGGCACCCGAGGAGCCAGCCCCGAACGCTAGAGGGACGGTCCGAGATACTTAGCAGAAGTGGCTCAATGATCGCACCACCATTCGGTGCATAATGCTGGCAGCAATGAATGATGAGTTCAGCCGTAGATTTGAGAATGTCCAGCCACAGGAGATGCTTCAAATGTTGAGCGACTCCTTTGGCATGCCTGACGACGTTGAAAGGCACAAAACTAGTTATGCCATTTTCAATGCTCGAATGAGGGATGGAGCCTCAGTCACCGATCATGTACTGTATATGATCGAAATGATTGAGCGCCTAAGTAAATTAAGCTTTTCTCTGCACGAGCAGCTCGGTAAGGATGCGATTCTTATTTCATTGCCCAAGTCCTTCCTCCCCTTTCTTACTCATTTTCGAATGACAAAGCCTGTAGTAAACAACCACGGCTTGTTGGGGTTGCTACAAAACTTTAAGAAGGACCACCAGCTCCATAAGGAGTCGGTGAATGTTGTGGGAGGGTCTTCTTCTGGTCGTCGACTCTTTAAGAAAGGGAAGAAGAATAAGAAGAAGAAGAACAAGAAGGTGCAGCCGCATGCTGGGACGTCTGCACAGGGTCAGACCAAGAAGCGCAAGCCCGACCAGAGCTAGGCGGAGTGCTTCTTTTGCAAGAAGCAGGGGCACTGGAAGAGGAACTGTCCTCTATTCATTGCCTCCCTGGACCCAAACAGGCCAAAGAAAAAGCAAGGTAATTATATGATAATACCTTGCAACTTTTTCATTTGTGATACTACTGCCTGGGTATTGAATACCGGAAGCCCTTATCACATTTGCAATTCGATGCAGGGTCTGCAGGTCAGTAGGAGATTTGATGATGGTGAGAGGTTCCTGAATGTTGGAGATGGAAGCCAAGTTTCAGTTCTAGCTTTAGGAATCATGAACCTTGTAATCAATTCTCGTAATGTAATTCTGAGTGAATGTCACTATTGTCCAAGCTTTTTATTAAATATTATTTCTGTAGGCCTTTTGGCCATGTACGGTTATCAATTTTTAATAAAAGAAAATATTTGCAATATCATTTTGAATGGTGTTACAATATTTGTTGGACAACTAAATAATAGAATTTACTTACTATCACAACCTGTTAATGTGGTTCAAACCTTCGATAAACATCCTAGAATAGATAATGTGTCAGATGTCTACCTTTGGCACTATAGGCTAGGTCATATCAATAAGAATAGGATAAACAGGTTGGCTCAAGAAGGAATTCTTGAAATTGGTGATTGTGAATCACTTTCAACTTGTGAGTCCTATCTTCTTGGAAAGATGACCAAGTCACCTTTTATTGGAAAAGGTGAGTGAGCCAGTGAACTCTTGGGTCTGGTACATTCTGATGTATATGGATCTATGAGCTCAAGTGCAAGAGGTGGATATTTCTACTTCATAACCTTCACAGATGACCTATCGAGGTATGGATATGTCTATTTAATGAAACATAAGTCGGAGTCGTTTGAAATGTTCAAACTATTCCGAAATGAGGTAAAAAAATAAACTGAAAAGTGTATTAAAACTCTTCGATCTGATCTAGGAGGTGAATATCTTTTCAATGATTTTCTGACATATCTTGGGGAGAATGGAATTCTCTCTCAGTGGACACCTTCTGGAACACCACAGCATAATCGTGTGTCTGAAAGGAGGAATCAGACTTTGTTGGACATGGTTCGATCCATGATGGGGTTTGCTGGTCTGTCGATCTTCCTTTGGGGATATGTGCTCGAATCAGCTTGTTATCTTCTAAATAGGGTTCCGAGTAAGTCTGTAACCAAAACTCCATATGAGATATGGATAGGACGTAAGCCAGTACTCTCGCACCTAAGGATTTGGGGGTGTCCGGCTTATGTTAAACATTTAATTACGGATAAGCTTGGACCTAGGTCTGACAAGTGTAATTTCATAGGGTACCCAAAAGAGACCAAAGGATATTATTTCTACCTAGCTGATGAGCAAAAGGTGTTTGTCAGCCTTAAGACAATCTTTTTAGAAAAGAAGTTCCTTGGTGAAGGGACTGTTGCCTCTAAGGTCGAACTTGATGAAGTTCGGCAGGTGGAAAAACTGACACAAGTAGCTAAACCTAAATCAGATTTGGTTAGATCAGATCCGGAGTCCATTGTTCCTGCACCCTTAAGGCGATCTGGTAAAGTACCACATCAATCGGACAGATACTATGGTTTCTTGGTCCGGGACGGAGATCCTATCGAACTTGATGAAAATGATGAGGATCCGATCACCTACATGGATGCAATGCAGAGATCTGACTCTAAAAAATAACTAGAGGCCATGAAATCCGAAATGAAGTCCATGAAGATCAACGATATGTGGACATTGGTTGACCCACCCGAAGGAGTAAAACCCATAGGGTGTAAGTGGGTCTTCAAGAGAAAGAGGGGCACAGATGGAAAGGTGAAAACCTATAAAGCCCGTTTGGTTGCCAAGGGATATCGTCAACGTTATGGTATAGACTATGACGAGATGTTTTCTCCTGTGGCAATGCTCAAATTCATTTGGATTATGCTTGCGATAGCTGCCTATCTGGACTATGAAATCTAGCAGATGGATGTGAAAACAGCTTTCCTAAATAGAGACTGGATGAAGAGGTGTATATGATACAACCTGAAGGATTCACATCCACAGATGAGTCTAAGGTGTGCAGGCTACAGAGGTCCATTTATGGACTTAAGCAGGCATCCCGAAGTTGGAACATACGTTTTGATAGGACGATCAAGATGTATGGCTTCGTTTAGAATAGAGAAGAGCCCTGCATTTATAAGTGGGCTAATGGTCCAATAGTAGTATTTCTTGTATTGTATGTGGATGACATTCTCTTAATCGAAAATGATATCCCTGCATTACAGGGAATAAAGATTTGGCTGTCGTCACAATTCTCCATGAAGGATTTGGGAGAAGCTGCCTACATCCTAGGGATAAGGATCTATAGGGATAGATCTAAAAGGTTGCTTGGCTTATCCCAGTCCACGTACATTGAAACTATGCTGAAAAGGTTCAGCATGGAGAATTTCAAGAAAAGCTATCTACCGATAGGCCATGGAATTTCTCTCTCAAAGAGGGATTGTCCGACAACACCTTAAGAGAATTCTAAGAAAAGCTATCTACCGATAGATCATGAAATTTTTCTCTCAAAGAGGGATTATCCGACAACACCTCAAGAGAGAGAGCGTATGGGTAGAATTCTATATACTTCGGCAGTGGGATCTATACGTTGGCAATTGATTTATCCTGAGGGTTTATGTCGCCAGCGAGACCAGCGACATATCGCCAGAGAAACCAGCGACAAACCATCAAAGAGACTAGCGGTTCTGAAGGACTATGCTGCCAGATGATTCGCAGCTCATCATAAGAAGATACACGATTTTATGACCCTGCCATTGAAAAAATATGGTCATAGCTCATGGTTGACGAAAAAAATTTAAGAATAAAAAAAATTAAAATCTAAAAAGAAACTCAACTTTTGAAAAAGAAATAAATTTGGCATGAACTATATTGCATAATTGAAATTGATTTCAAATTGATGAACTTTATATGCTTATTTTCTATAAATGATTATTTACTTTAATGCCTGATGAAATCTGTTGAAAGTGATCATTGCTTATTCGGCTGTCTAGCTCATTACCTCCTATTTTACTATTTTTATAGATGTTGAGGAATTAAGATGATACAAGATATGAATGAAAGAGTGATCAGAGGCAGAATCTCCATACTTTTATTTTAGGTTGAAAGTCTTATTGAATTTGATGTAAGGCCTATGAATCATTGTTGAATTTATTGAGATATTAAAGAAGAAATTTAGATCGTTATATTTTGGATCTAAATTATTGACTAATTATTTCGCTGTTGTTTTAGGATAGCATGATAAGATGCCTTGCATGCTTCTGAGAAAAGTTTTCTATGAGTATGCGGTGGTTGCCATGACCCTCGATTCACAATCTTGGGTCGGGGGCATGACACACGCATTCCTTTTAATTCCATACGCCATCAGATGGCGTTCAAATTTTTCTATACAGAGGAAGAGTCTTTCTGTTGATTAACCTCTTCTTATTGCATGCCATACCTCTTTGGATTACACACAAAAATTAATCTTTACCATGTAAAGGAGATGGGGTGCCAAGAGTTGGTGCCCCTTGGAAATTATGTGGCGCCCATTTATTCCTTATTTAAGAGGCACCCCGTATGGGATAAAATTCAATCCAAATTAGCTTTAGGCATGGGATTAGATGAGAATAAGTTAGAAAAAATCTGAAGTAAAAAAGAAAAGAAAAAGAGAAAGAAAAATAGAAAAGAAGGGAAAAGAAAAAAAAAAGCATGTGATATTTGTCCTAAAATCAGATTGTTCATATGTTGAACATCAAATCTGATTTTTGTGTGGTGAGATCATTTGAGAAAAGATCCCTAAAGTGATCCTAGTGGAGGTCTTGAAGGCATACAAGTGATGGTGCAATCTGCTCTTGCGAAGGACGATCGGCAGCGAGCTTATGAAGAAGGTTGCAGCACTACGTCGAATTGGGAAGGGCCCTGATAAATTCCGTATGGATCACTGTTGGAGGGCTTCTGCTTTAGAGTCTTGTGGAGATTTTAAAATTACCAGATTGTCGTCTTTATATTGGTATATAACATTTGATCCCTTGCTTATATACATGCTTATGTTATTTGATTGCAATCATCAAGGTGTTACTAGGACTTTAATATTCCAGTAGACTAGTTTAATTATTAAACTTGTTTTCAATTGTTGAATGCATGTAAAAATTTTTTGAAATTTATATTCTACTGCATCACCGAAACCCAACAGCTTGTCTGTTGAGTGCTTGAATGCTTATAGTTAAGACTCTTGAATGTTCCTTCAATGCTCTCACACAAGTCAAGAGGAAGTAGGTTAAAAGTTAGTGAACTCTCTTGAACATAATAAATTCTGAAAAGTCACTCTTTTCAACTTTGAATGCTATAAACAGTTTTTTTTCTTTGTGTACTTGACTTTCCTTTTATATTTGAATGATTCCTACCAAGTTTGATGTTGTTTAAGCTCAAAACTAGCCGTTTTTGTCTGTTGGAGATGAAATATAGCTGTTGGAAAAGTTCTAAACAAAATTTGACCCACTGTAGAACTAATCGTTAAAGACTGTCAAAACTCCTCGAGTTGACTTGGCATAACTTTGAGTTGACTCGACTGGTCTTTGAGTCGACTCGAATGATTTTCGAGTAGACTCGTTCTCAGTCGACCGAAATATACTTCTCTGTAAAATTGTATTCACTGAGATAGAGTCGACTTGATTTTATTTTGAATCGACTTGATCTCAGGCCGTAAAAACTGATCTTCTATTTTCTGAAACAGAGTCGACTCGGCTCACTTTCGAGTCGACTCGATATCGTGCCATTTCTGCATGCCATTCCAAAAATGTCCCAAATTCGACTCTATTCCATCTTGAGTCAACTCAAACTTCTTCAAATAGTCTTTTTGCATGGGATTTGACTCTAACTTGTGTCTAATTAGCTCAAGGTGTTCTCATTTAGTTTCAATGATGCTTTGCATCTACAAAAACATTCTTAAACAAAACTTGAAAGATATTAGTATCCCTCTATGCTTCAATATTTAATCATCATCAAAATCATCATTGGGTCAACAATGATGTTGCTATCTCGAAACATTAATCATGTCGATGGCTTGAATACAAATGGTTGGAAGCATGAGGCCCAACCTATGTCGATAAAAATCGTATATCCATACATATGTATATGCATGCATCAGTACAGACATAGGTGCAAGTAAATATGTACATATGTATGTGAAAACCACATTCCATCCAGAAATCCTTTCACTGAAAAGATCTGTATGCATGTATCTACATATGCGTGTAAAACCACATTCCAACATAGACATCCTTTCACTGAACACTTATTGCAGTGAATTGAAGCTATAGAATCAGTGCGGTGACCTTCATCAACCATAATTGCCTCATCAAAAATTCATCATCCTGGTTGTCTGAGGAATAGACAAGGATCATGATTTTCTGAGGAGCAGAAGGCAAAATGTAGTAGGAAGCAAGAAGGCACCATCCAGATAAAGTCGATACGCAAACTATGGAAAACAACCTAATGGTCGGTTCACTCACCCAAAAAAATAAAAAAGGGCACCCAATTCGAAGTAGTTGAAACTGTGTCACAAATAGCATAAATCACGAGGAACTAAAGTTAAACTAATTTGCTGTCATATCTCTCTTAGTTTCTTACACCTTTATAATGCATTTTCAACAAGTTTCCTGCTTGTTTTCGGTATTGCTTCTATAGAATGCTATCCATTGTTTCCTTTTTTTAAAAAGAAACTAAATAAATTTTGTTTCGCCAATATGAAAAAAATCATTGATTTGTATAAAAATCAATAATTATCAAAAAAAATTCAAACAAGCTCACATGAAGCTAGAAGTACATCTACTCTCTCTCTCTCTCTCTCTCTCTCGAGCCATACTTATCCACCTTCACCTACGCCATAAAGAGAGAGTAGTGACTGATGCAATCTTCTATTTTGTCTAAGAGTATAGATAGCCCTGGCCTGAAGTCCACAATAGCAATGGATGTGACGAAGGAATTGTTACATTCAAGAGTAATTCTTTGTGCACCGCATTTGCGGTGCAGCAAAAATAATGTGAAGCGTACCATGGCCATGGATTAGTCCACATGGCACAGAGAAAGCATCCCTCCCAACCATCAACTCAGCACCTGACACCGTATTTAATAATAGGAGCTACATAATTTTTCAATGCTATAGAATTTAATGTAGCTGGGCTTAATTTTAAAAATTTAAAACTGACCAAAATACTTTTTCCCTCCAAAACACCTTCAGTTGCTCTATTTTGCTCAAATGATGGCCATTTTGAATGTTATTTTCTCTTTCTTCTTCTCAATTCATTCTATTTCTGTCTGAGCATTAGGTGTTCAAGATTTTTCTGCAGTGAGCTATGTACATCCGAGGTTACACTCACATTTTACCCATTCCAAGTATCTCAAGATAACAAAAAGTATGTGTAAGATTTATTTTTTTCCTCTGTAGATCATTTTTTTCTTTTATAAATCTTTTATTACAGCAACTTCTTAAGTAGTTAAACAGAGTTAATGCATTGATAGGTCGAAATGGAGCTTTCTTTTTCTATTGGTGCAAACAGGAAGTAATATAAAAGCATTCTTTTCACATCCTATGACATTCGGATCAAGAAATATGGCTTCCTATCTCTTGGTATGACATCATACAGCCTTATATGACTTCTTATTTTGTCAAATATATGTTTTAGAGGCATAAATCACTTCATATTAATTTATATTAACATAAATGACTCTCGATTACTTAATAAAACTACATAAATAATAGCTATTGCTTCTTCTTCTTAACGATATTGCTGAAATTAAGCTTTTTTTTTCTATCAGTGCAACATGAAGTAATAATACTATTATGAAAAATCATAAAAAACAAACGAGATATCATGAGAGCTATCAAAAAGTTATATAAGCCATCAAGAAGTGATATAAAAGCTTTCTTTTCACATCCTATGACATTCGGATAAAAAAAAATCATTTTCTGTCTCTTGTTATGACATCATATAGCCTTGTATGATTTTTTATTTTATTAAATTAATATTTTAGAAGCATAAATTACTTCATATAAATTTGTATGAATATAAATAACTTCTCGTTACTTAATAAAACTACATAAATAATAGCTATGGCTTCTTCTTAACAATATTACTAAAATAGATTTTTTTTATTGGTGCAATAGAAAGTAATAATTTTATCACAAAAAGTCATAAAAAGTAAATGAAATGTCATAATTGCTATCGAAAAGTCATATAAACCATCAAAAAGTAACATAGAAGCATTCTTTTCGTAGCCTACAATATCCAGATCAAGAAATATGACTTTCTATCTCTTAGTATGACATAATATGGCCTTATATGACTTTGTATTTTATCAAATAAGTATTTTAGAGACAAAAGTCACTTTATATAAATTTGTATTGATAAAAATAACTCTCCATTACTTAATAAAATTATATAAATAATAGCTATTGCTTCTTCTTAATGGTATTACTGAAATAGAGCTTTTTTTTTCTATTGGTACAATAAGAAATAATAATACTATCATGAAAAATCATAAAAAGCAAACTGATGCCATAAAAGCTATTGGAAAGTCATATAAGCCATCAAGAAGTAATATAGAAGTCTTCTTTTCGCATTCTATGACTTTTAAATCAAAAAATATCACTTTCTATCTTTTGGTATGACATCATATAGTTTTGTATGACTTCATATTTTATCAAATTAGTATTTTAGAAGTATAAATCACTTCATATAAATTTGTATGAATATAAATGACTTTTTATTACTTAATAAAATTACATAAATAATAGTTATGGCTTTTTCTTCTTAATAGTATTACCGAAATAGAGCTTTCTTTTTCGGTTTGTGCAATAGAAAGTAATAATTTTATCACGTAAAGTCATAAAAAATAAATAAGATATCATAATTGCTATCAAAAAATCATATAAGCCATCAAGAAGTAATATAAAAATATTTTTTTCACATCTTATGACATCTGGATCAAGAAATATGACTTTCTATCTCTTGGTATGACATCATATAGCCTTGTATGACTTTTTATTTTATCAAATAAGTATTTTAGAGGCATAAATTACTTCATATGAATTTGTATTAATATAAATAACTTTCTATTACTTAATAAAATTACATAAATAATAGTTATTGCTTCCTCTTCTTAATAGTATTGCTGAAATAAACTTTTTTTCTTTTGATGTAACAGGAAGTAATAATACTGTCACGAAAAATCATAAAAAGCAAACGGGATGTAACGAGAGCTATCGAAAAGTCATATAAGCCATCAAGAAGTGATATAGAAGCCTTCTTTTCACATCCTATGACTTTCGAATAAAAAAATATCACTTTCTATCCCTTGGTATAACATCATATAGTCTTGTATGACTTTCTATTTTGCCAAATTAATATTTTAGAGGCATAAATCATTTCATATGAATTTGTATAAATATAAATATCCCTCTATTATTTAATAAAATTATATAAATAATAGCTATGACTTCCTCTTTTTAATAGTATTATGAAAAATGAAGCTTTTTTTTTATTAGTACAAAAAGAAGTAATAAGTTTATCGTGAAAAGTCATAAAAAGTAAATGAGATGTCATAATTGCTATCGAAAAGTCATATACGCCATCAAAAAGTAATATACAAGCATTTTTTTTGCATCCTATGATATTTGGATCAAGAAATATGACTTTCTATCTCTTGATATGACATCATATAGCCTTATATGACTTTTTTATTTTGTCAAATAAGTGTTTTGGAGTATAAATCACTTCATATGAACTTGTGTTAATATAAATAACTTCTTATTACTCAATAAACTACATAAATAATAGCTATTGCTTCTTTTTAACGGTATTGCTGAAATAGAATTTTTTTTTATTAGTGCAACAAAAAGTAAAAATACTATCATAGAAAGTCATAAAAAGTAAATGGATGTTAGATGTATGTCCTAAAAGTCAATACGGCTGATACATTGTAATGAGTCTAGGGCATAATTTTATACTTAATACATTGATTTGATCAATAAAAGGGCAAGTTTTATTTTCATTCAAGTGTGATGTATCCTTGAATCATCCATGAAATTAATACTTCGATACATATTCTCAAAGTATTAAGAATTAGAGGTACGTATATAATTCTTAAATACTCTCGATCATAGTATCATCATGAGGATGATGATTGATCCTGATAAATCGATGCACAGATCATTTTCTTCACAGTAGATGAGTCTCTGATCTATAGTGTAGAAATACTGAGTGACGAGTACAGATAGTTGTTAGAGAATAACTAGTACTGAGTGTGATCATATGAGAGATCACTTGAATTTTTACTCGATCGTCAGTGATCGTCTCGATGCTATAGTTATGTGAATAGTCCTTTGACCTGTGATGGCACTACTGCTCATAGTGAGGCTATTGAAGTTTGATTGACATATAAATATAGTCTCAATCAGACTTTGTAGTGGATGTTGGTGATAGTTGGTCCATTATAGGATTAGGATGCATATCTAAATGGATCTATCAATCTTGATTGAGAGGAGTAGTCCTATAAAATTTGAGAAGTTAAGTCCGAGAGTCTGTAGCCACAGCAGTGTGATTGATGGAAAATTTTTTTTATGAGGATCATAATTGGACTCGAGCTAATCAAATCTATCATATGATTGATGATGAGATTTGATGATTTATCCAAGACCTGCAATCTAGTCGGTGTTAAAAAATTGGATAGGTAGCACATGTAGATTTCAAAACTTTTAAAATACGCAGTGGAAAATAAAATGGGTTAAACTTTTTAACTCCACATGCAAGAGATCAAATCTAATCCTATACAAGTCTAGGAGAAAACACATATATACAATCTAAAATTTAAAAATAAATATGAGATCAGATCTCATTTTCTTGACATAGATAGATATTCACTGCTTCTGATGATCATAGATTTGTAGACGCTTGAGCCATATACGTGTCCGGCCTCTACGGATATCCATCGAAATCAATCTCAAACTGATTTCTCCTTGTAGAAGACTCTTCTTCTCAAGAAGAATCTTAACCTTGAGCACTTTGATCAACACCTTGATCTGAACTGTGAGATCAACTCCTTGATCAGCAGCCTTCTTCTTCTTCTCCTCGATCTTTAGTCTTGAAGACAAAGCCGCACCTCTTGGCATGTGAAAAAGTTGGACACCCAACTCTTAAGCGTGGAAGAGAAGAGAGAGAGGAGAAGAGTCATGGAGAAGGGGGAGAGAGAGAGAGAGAGAGAGAGAGATTTCATCAAAAATCAATTATCTAGAAATCCTAAAGACATACCCTTTATATAGGCACTATCCCAACATATAACAGGAACCCAATTATTTTAAAAAGGTAGATCCTTATCTCATAAGAATCTTCTATCTTTTTTAATTTGATTTATTCTAATTAAAATCAGATATAAATGGTATATGATCAGCTTCTTTAAGCAGGTACAAGAGGCGTCCATCTAATACATGTCACGTAGTTGGGGTGCCAACTCTTGGTGCCCCATAATAGGATTTCTATCCAAATAAAAATGTGGTGTGGCCCCACCTCTCTCTCCTCCATGCCATGCCACATAAGAAGAGGTGGGCCACTCTAGGATTTGGTGCCCAATTTTTATCAAAAGAGAAGGAAAACACCACCCAATCTTCCATCTATTCTACATGCACCTTAGAGATAATTAAGAGATAAAGAAGAGATAATGTAGGATAATTATGTCAACTAATTGACTTAATCAAATTATCTTGGACTTATAATTAAGGGTCCAATTAAACTCAACTAGATTTAGGTTAGATTCAAGGCCATGGACTTGATTAAATCGAAGTTTCGAGAAGAATTTGATTTAACCATGTGCTAGCATAGTTCTCACAAACCTATTAGGATTTCAATAAATCCTAACCCAATTGAACTTCACAAGCTCAATTGGCAAATTTGAGATTAAATCCCTTAATGTGTGATCTCATAGGTTTCATTTTATCTGGTAGTGAGATATATTATGATCTCCATCACAATATCATCAAAATTCTTTTCGATGGATTGAAATATTTTCAATTCTATCCTTCGAGGATCATCGATCATCAAGATGATGCTCGATGAGTCTCACAATCCATCAGTGACACTTAGCAGTATGTGTTGGAGTTTTATGATTTCATGCACATATGATTTTACAAAACAAGTATGCAGTAGAATTTAAAATTTTTTCAGATTAAATCTAATTTAATTTAAGCATGCATAAAATCAAATCTTCAAACCATAAATAGGATCATCATATATGAGATAAAATTTAGATATAGAAATCAAATAGAAAAAAATAAATTTAAAGCTTACCTAGACATGAATCAATCTTCAATGCAAATAGATGATCATAGATGTCCTTTGAAGGATCCTTGTGGTCACATAAGCGTCCGATCTCTATGGATATCCATACGAGACTCTGATCTGATCAGAAGCCTTTTGATCTCACTGGGGTGCTAGCTCTCTTGTAGAGATTGTATCTTAACAGTTGAAAATTTTTTTTTTCTCCTAAGACATTCTTAGAGAATAATAAAATATAGGAAGATCTTGATCTCTACGCTAGAGATCATGAGAAGAACCCTTTCTTCTATTTTCTTCTTAAAATCCATGCACCAAATCTCTACAATAAAGATGTAATAATTTTGTCCAACTTTTGGACAATGAAAAGAGGAGACATCCATGTCTAAATATGGATAAGAAGGAGGAGATAAGATATTCTAACAACCAACAATTGGTTGTTGTAAGAAAGAAGGGATATGGAGTCTCATACCTCATGCCTTGGACCTATTCACTGCCCCTTCTCTCTCTTATTTTTCTCCACGCATAAGAGCTCCTTTTAGGCATCAAAATCTGGTACTAATCCTATCTTACACATCCCAAATTGCTGGATATATATAGGCTAAGATGGAGTTTGAAATTGAATAGGATTCAAGAGTCCATAACGCCAAGGACTCTTATCCTTTTGATGCCGCCCACCCCAAAACCATTTCCACCCAAATTTACACGATAGAAAATGGAGGAAATCTTTCTTTCTTACACACTAAAAAGAGAGTAAAAGTGGCATCAAAAATTAGTGGTGTGGGTTTATTTAGGCACACAAAACTGGTTCAATGTGGAGTCCTTTTAGTGCAAGAAAAGGAAGAGTTTCAAGAATATGAGACTCTTAGATTAAATGACCGTTTTAAACCCAATAAAACATCAATAAGTTCTAATCATATTAGGACTTGATTAGACTCAAATAAATAAGAATTTAAATCTAATTTGGAGCCTAATTAATGTAGATTAGATGTCTCCTAATTGGAGGAGTCCTAGTCCTATTGGACTCTTTTTTGGTGCTGGAGTCAAACTCAATTTTTAATCCTAATCCAATTAAAATTTGGTACACCTAAGAATATAAAGATTCTTAGTCCAATTAAGAATACATACATCTTAGTCTAATTAAAAATTGGATCAAACCCAAATCCTAATTCAATTGGGATTAATCATCCGATTCTTTTGGGATTATCCTATAACCCTATTGGGGTTGATCAAATCAAACCCATAATGAGTCAAATTAAATCTAATCAAATTAGACTTGATGCAAGTCCTATTACTCAATTAAATTAAGCCAATTAATAATCTTATTACTAATTAATCCTCTTATAACTCACTAACTCTTTAGTAAGTTACATAATGCAACATTTGCATTGGATCAATTATCAATCAAATTGGTAATCAAATCCTGTTACAGTTCATAATCATAATTCAACCATTTGATCAGTCAAAAGTCTCTTTTATGTGTGACTCCAAAGATTCTATTCTATCTAATAATGAGATATATTGTGATCTCTATCATAATATCATTGAAACTCTTTTCAATAGATTGGAATAATTCTAATTCAGCCCACCAAGGATCATTGATCATCAAGATGATCCTCATGAGTCTCATAATCCATCAGTGACACCTAGCAGTATGTAGTGACAACCCAGTAGAATAAAAAATGAACCTCTAGGTGCAGTTAACATATGATACAATCTCTCTATCGTGAGTTTCGATCAGATGGTAGGTCATGGATGAATCGTCAAACCTCAATATCGGTCATATGATAGATTCAATCAGTTTGAGTCCATATGTGATTCTATAAAAAAATTTTTCCATCAATCACACTGCTATAGTCATAGACTTAAGGACTCAGCCTCTTAAATCTCATAGGATTACTTCCTTCTGCTAGAGTCGATAGATCCCATCTTGATGCACACCCCACTCCTACAGTGGACCAACTATTGCCAACATTTACTACAAGAACTCATTGAGATCCATATTGATGTGTCAGTCAAACTCCAGCAGTCTCACTATGAGCAGTAGTATAATCTCAGATCAAAAGATCAGTCATACAATTGCAGTATCGAGAAAGTCACTAACGAGTGAGCAGACATTCATATGACTTCTCGTGTTGGTCACGCTTAGTGTTAGTTGTTCTCCAACAACCACCTACACTCTCGCTCCAGTGTCTCTACACTACAGACTCGAGATCCATCTATCCGAAGAAAGTGATTCATGCACTGGTCTATCTGGATCAATCACCATCTCCATAATGATTTTATGACCAGGAGTAATTTAGAAATTAATCATCAATGACACATGTCTCAAATTCTCAACTCTTTGAGAATATGTGGTATCATCTTATTAATCCCTTGGATGATTCATAGACACATAAACATGAATGATAATATAACTGTCCAATAAGTACAAAATCATATTCTAGAGTTTTAAAATGTGTTAGTCAAGATTGACTTCTAGGGCATACATCCAACAATCTCTTACTTGCACTAAAGCTAATCTGTCATGTACCAAATCTCATCTTAACAAGATAGGCTTTAGTCTTAGGCTAGCTGAGTGACTTACTAGTGAGTCAATCATATCATATATAGAGTTTGCTCTCTGCACCTCTATATATTTCTACTTGAGATTGTTGCGTGTTCTGCTGCTCTATGTACTTGGATATCTGGTGAAATCTAGGCTCCTTAGCAAGGGCTATGATGTCTTTATCTTTGCAGTATAGTGTCACAGCATCTGATGGCATAACAACTAATTCCACAACTAACATTAAAACTAGAATGCATCCTACACATCTATAGTGTACTCAGCTTTCATTGATCGATTATTTAAAATTCTTTCAAAATATCGACATAGGAATACACCCATGATGTAGACATTATACCATCAACATTAGATATAAAATTTGAATTGGTGTATCTTTTCACTCCTAGCTTTGATCCTTCTTCAAATTAAGAACATATTCTTAGTTCTTCTTAAGAGCTTAAGGTCATTTTCATAGTAATCCAGCACTCTCAGTCTGGATACAACTGATATCCATTTGTGACATTCACAGTATAATCAGTTGAAGTACTACACGGCATACGACTATATCCGAGAAGATAGCAGACCCCTCTCCGAGATTTTTATACTGAACCTTTTCAACATCTACTCTCTATACTTTATCTTTGAAAATACAAGCATCCAATTGTATCTATCACTATAGATTTTTAGGATGCTGGCCTGATGTCCTTTATGAAAAAATCTATATTCAACTATATTTTAATCAATGTCAGTTTTGGATACTCCCACTGACCTTTTTGAAACCCATAATTTCTCTTTTCTAATCAAACAATTTGATCATATCATCGAAATGACTATTCCAACTCCAAGATTATTATAGACTTTATGATCTCTTATCATAAGAAGTGAAATCCATAGGCTATTCCATATAGAAATCTTCAAAAGATCTATTCTCAGAAAAGCTATTTCACATCCCTTTCTTGGAGTTGATATCGTACATCACCTCGTTGTAGGTTTCAGGATCATCTCTATGCTCTCTATCTTCCATGAGAAATAACTTTCTCTACATCCTCTGTTAAGCATACTCGAGTATCTTTCAAGAGGATTGAAGATCCTACTATGTATATGAGATGGAGGAGGAATATACATCTATTGGCTTATGATAAATATGTTCTTAAGATCCTAAGGCTCGCTGCTCTTCAGAAATACTCTCTTTGAGCTTAACTTTCCTCCCGCTACATCATCTTGGTTAAGTAATTTTTCAAGAAGATAGCAATGGGTCACAATCATATTGTAAGCCTTTCAAAAAATAATATCTCAAACTCTTTTAGGATGAGCTTTATAGACCTATCCTCTAATATATCCACCTGCTGTCCTAGACACAGACTAGACATCCTTGAATCTCAAAATAATCAAGATTCAGTTCTCACCATGTCATATCTCATATGGTGTGGTAGGAGCAGCTTTAGAGAGAACCCAGTTTCTTAGAAATAAAGTATGTCCCTAAAGAAATATAAATAAATCAGTGAATTCTATTATGGATCGGATCATTTCTCATATAGTCCCTTGACTCTTCTTATCTCGTTGAGCTGAGATATTCTAAGAGCAGTCCAATATGAAACTATACCATTTTATGAGATAATCGAGAAATTTTTTTTATTGATATTGCATCCTTGATCCGATCGAAGTATCTTTAAAAATTTTTGATTTATTTCTCTACTTACATCTGAATTCTTTGAACCTTCCAAAAATTTTAGATTTGTATCTCATATACAAAGTAGAGATAACTCCTTGATTAACACATCACATGAGCTACAGACATCAAATGTGTACAAAGATAAGTATCTCAGTGGTCTTTTTCTCCTTGTCCCGTAAGAGTAGTTTGGTTATATTTTCTCAAAGAGATGATACACAAACTAGATTTGACTCAATAGTCAATGAGCCCAAAAGCCCATATTTCTTTAGTTTGTCAATCATTTCTTCTCCAATATGACTTAGCCATAGATTTCACATATACTTTAAATTTTTTCTCAACTTTGGATCTCTTAGATCCAATGGCATTCACTGATTGCTCAATTAAGTTCACATATGCATCACCATGTAAATGATAGAGACTGTCTCTAAAAACTAAATCCAAATGATGATCATGAAGGATAGATACTCATAGCCGTAACAGTAATTGTTACCCTATAGCCAATTCAAGGGTTACTTCCTCAGCCCTCTATCTTCCCACCGACTCTACACTAGAGTCCACAGCTCAACTGGAAGAAGAAAAAATCATAAGGATAGCATTGAGCAATCTTGACATGCCTACTCTAAGCATATTTTTATTTCTTTAGGCTCTCCAGGTATTTACCTCTGAACTCTTTCAAGGTTTCTTTGTTAGCAACACTTTGACCAATTCAGATGAGGTGCCACGATAGTCTTTTATATGATAGTTTACCATAAACTACTCATATAAACTAATCAGGGATCGCAGGATCAAATTCATAAGCAATTTTTTATGCATGATCATGTCGAGCCTTTTCAGGCTCCTTAATATCCTTAATCATTATCAAATAATGATCATAGACTGGCTGTCCATTATGCATCATATACGCTGTGCGACTCTGATCACCTCACAATACTTGCAGATGATTCAACATATCGTAAGCAGTGAATATATGCTCATGCATAGCACCTATCTTAACTGTCATAGTCCAACCACTCATCAAGTTTAACTCGTTGACTATAGGTTGGACAAGTTGTTAACAATAGAATAATCTGATAGAAAATATTATTTAATTTTCTAAATTAAGAATAATTTTTAAATTTGTGAGTCAGTCTATATAATCGATTTTGGTTAATCAGTTGATATCTAAGATTTGAGCAAAAGGGTTGAAAGCTAACATAATAAACAGCAAAGAGCAAAGATTATAATTGGATGTTTGTACTTATTTTTATAATTTACTCTAGTAACTTTTAGATGTAAAAAGAGACTCCCACTATTTTATCAGATCTCTCACACTCTCTGGATAAAGAAATAAAAATTCTAACACAACTATTGGATTTCTAGTGGGTGCTGTGGTCCCACCGATGCCATACACCTCACCTAATAGTTATTGATAACATGAATGAACATCGATGCGTAGATAACTCTTTATCCAGATGCTTCTCTAAGCATGTTACAGTTACTTGGTCTCTAAGTCATGTGGGCTCACCTAACAGTTATTGCCTATACTTCTTAGTTAAGCCAGACCCACCGTTCATAAGCAGGTGCAAAGCCGTCATTGGATCCCTCACCTAACAGTTATTAGGTCCAACTCCATCTTTATCCTACAGTAACTCTTTGCTAATAGAGTGGTTGCATATTTTTGATGCAACTGAACCACTGTGACCAGCTGAGAATAATCAACACCGGTAGCATGTCTGCATATCTACAATGGTAGAAGACCTTGAACTTAATATTTTGTGAAGAGATTTGGGTTTAGGTCTCAACTAATCAGTCATCACATGACTGATATAATTAGTATGGGCTAAATCAAACCACCAAGCAACCAAATTTGAGACTCAATCTTTCAAATTGACCAGGTAAGTAGGATTGGTGGGGGTCCCCCATTGCTTTCCTTAGACATCAATAAATTGGCTAAGTAAGCGAACGGAATCAATTAAATAACTATCTTTCAATTACTTATCTTAAATACCAATTGGACAATTGATCCAAATAGGTTAGCTTAGGTGAATTAGACTCAAGCCACAGAGCCAAATTAGGTCCTTAGGTTTAATTAATTCTATATATGGGTGTCAATCGATTCGATCAACAATAATTGTATGATCTTAGACTCTATTGACCTCATCCTAATCAATACTTGACTCAATTTGATCAATTGTTAAATTGATTCAAACCCAATATGATCAAATCAGAAACTTTTTTGATATAATCAAATTACATGACCTAATTTGATCTACCAATAACCAATCCCTTATGCACAAACACTAATTTCAGATCTTAAAATAAAATTTTTAGATCTAAATTTCTTGCATGAAGAGCAAATTTTGATCTCAAAAAAATTTTAGATCATATGTACAAATATGTATCACATACATAAACAAGTTCAGATCATAGAAACAAGTTTCAGCCCTAAACATGCTTTCATATATCATATATATGAATCAAAACAGATCTCAAAACTCTTTTCAAATCTAAATACAAAAATATATATTATATATATACTAAAAAAATTAGATCTAAAAATTTAATCTAATTAAAAATTTTAACATTATTCTAGGACAACCATATAGCATAACAAATTATGCTAGGGCAACCTTATATCAGAACAACATCAAAATTTTTCAGATCTGAAATTTTTCTCTCTACAGATTTTAAATCTAAATCTTAATTTCATGCATATGATGTGGCTCTGATACCACTATTGGAGTTTTATGATTTCATGCACGCATGATTTTACAAAATAAGTATGCAGCAGAATTTAAAATTTTTTCATATTAAATCTAATTTAATCTAAGCATACATAAGATCAAATCTTCAAGCCATAAATAGGATCATCATATGTGAGATAAGATTCAGATATAGAAATCAAATAGAAAAAAATAAATTTAAAGTGTACCTGGATATGAATCAATCTTCAACGTGAACAGATGATCATGGATGTCCTTTGAAGGTCCCTTGCAGTCGCATAAGCATCCGACCTCTACGGATATCCACACGAGACTCTAATCTGATCGGAAGTCTTTTGATCTCATCAAGGTGCTAGCTCCCTTGCAGAGATCGCATCTAACGAGTGAGTAGACATTCATGTGACTTCTCATGTTGGTCACGCTCAGTGCTAGTTGTTCTCTAACAACCACCGACACTCTCACTCCAGTGTCTCTACACTGCAGACTCGAGATCCATTTGTCCAAAGAAAGTGATCCATGCATTGGTCTATCTGGATCAATCATCATCCTCATGATGATTCTATGATCAGGAGCAATTTAGAAATTAACTATCAATGACACATGTCTCAAATTCTCAACTCTTTGAGAATATATGTCATCATCTTGTTAATCCCTTGAATGATTCATGGACACATAAATGGTAATATAACTATCCAATAAGTATAAAATCATATCCTAGAGATATGAAATGTGTCAGTCAAGATTGGCTTCTAGGGCATACATCCAACAGTATGTAGTGGTAACCTAGTAGAATGAAAGTACGAACCTCTAGGTGCGGTTATCGTATAATTCAGTTCTTCTATCATGAGTTCCGACTTAACAGAGGTCATAGAGAACTCGTCAGACCCCATCGTTAGTCATATGCTAAATTGGCTTGACTCGAGTTCATTTGTGAATCCCGTAAAAATTTTTTTCTAGTATTCACACTTGCTTTAACCAAAGACTTTCTGAACTTAGTCTCGCAAATCACATAGGACTTCTCCTTTTCTATCAAGATCGATAGATTTCATCTAGATGCATCTTACTCCAAATAGCGAACCTAAATCTACTGAAGCCAACATACATAGCAAAGATTTGAATGGCTAGGGATCAAGAAAACGTGCAGTCAAACCCAGTAGCCTCACTGCGAATAGCCAATGGCACCGCATGTTAAAGGACTACTTACACCATTGCAGCATCGAGAAGACCACTGATGAGTGAGTAGTCATCCATGTGGTTCTCATGATGGTCACGCTTAGTACAAGTTGTTCTCTAACAACCATCCACACCTTCACCCCAGTGTCTCTACACCACAGACTCGAGACTCATCTATCCATAAGGGAGGTGAACCATACATTGATCTCAAATAGATGGATCACTGTCCTTTGTGATGATCTTTTGATCGAAAGAATTTAGAAATTAACTACTAATTAATGTATGTCTCAAATTTTTAATACTTTAAAAATATATAAAAATTATCTTTATTAATTTTTAGGATAAATCATAGATACATAAACATGATTGGAATAAAAAAATATTTTATTGATAATAAAAAGATTACAAGTACAAGTTCAGACCTTGAAATTACATAATGTGTCAGTCAATAATTGACTTCTAAGGTACAAATCTAACAAACTCCCACTTGACCTAAAGCCAGTTGGCCATATACCTAAGACCTATCTTCTCAAGGTGAGCTTCGATCTTCTACTAGCTAAGAGGCTTGGTTAGTGGATCCACCACATTCAGTGTGGAGTCAACTCTTTGCACCTCGATGAATTTTTTCTCGAGGTATTCATGTATGATGTGAAATCGCCGTTCTATGTGCTTAGATTTTTAGTGAAACTTGGATCCTTAGCGAGGGCTATGGTGCCGTTGTTGTCGCAGTGTAGTGCAATGGCATCTAGTAGAATCACACCCAGCTTCGCAATGAACTTCTTGAACTAAAGGCTTCCTTAGCAGCTTCAGAGGTGGTGATGTACTCGACTTCCATGATCAAATCTGCAATGATCGGCTGCTTGAAACTCTTCCAACTAACCGCACCACTATTACACAAGAAGATACATCTCGATGTAGACTTTCTATCATGGACATCAGCCATAAAGTCTGAATCGGTGTATCCCTCAACTTTCAGCTTTGATCCTCCATCAAAGACCAACATTAAATCCTTAGTCCTTCTCAAGTACTTAAGGATGTTCTTAACCGCAATCCAATGTTCTTCACCTAGGTTCTCCTGATATCTACTCGTGACACTCAAGACAAGTGCTATATTAGGGTGTGTACATAACATGACATATATAAGGCTCCCTATTACCAAAGCATAAGAGATCTTGATCATGCATCGGATCTCCTCAGGTGTGTCAGGACACATCTTCTTGGAGAGATGAATGCCATGTCTAAGGGGCAAAAGACTCCTTTTGGAGTTTTCCATGCTGAACCTCTTTAGCACCTCCTCTATGTGCATATACTGTGAGAGTTCTATTATTCTCTTAGATCTATCTCTATAGATCTTTATACCAAAATGTAGAAAGCTTCTCCTAGGTTTTTCATGGTGAACTCTTTCGACAACCATACTTTGACCGACGTCAGCATGAAAATATCATTTTCATTCAAGAGGATGTCATCCATATACAATACGAGGAATATAACAGTACTCCTACTGATCTTTTTGTATACACATGGCTCCTCCTCATTTTTGATGAAATCAAATATTTTGATCATATCATTGAAGCGAGTGTTCTAACTTTGAGATGCTTGCTTGAGTCCATAAATGGATTTTTGCAAATTGTAGACCTTGTGATCACTATCACTAGATGTGAAATCCAGAGACAGCTCCATATAGATATCTTCCTCAAGATATCCATTTAGAAAGATAATTTTCACATCCATCTATCAAATTTCATAATTATAAAATGCTGCTATGGGAAACAGAGTATGGATTGATTTCAGCATGGCTACAGGCGAAAAGATTTCATGATAGTTGTTGGTGCAGAATTTCATCGAAGCCGGAGTTGCTGGAGTTGAGATGACCGCGGCTGCCATCAGAACCTGCAAGGAAAGTCTAAATCGGAGTTGGGGATGCTCCGGCAAGACCCTCTGATGCTTAAGTCAGTACTCTGCTTCAACAGAAATGGAGTGCTTGAGTGAAAATTTTAGCAGAGTCTCGAGATAGAGTTTAGAGCTTAGAGAAGAACGTATCTGGAGGACTCTTTTTATAGTTGGAGAGCATAACTGATTGACAGTGACGTCTGTAACCGTCTGGTAGTGGGCCGTTCAGAGCCACGTGGAGTTTGTTACGGAGAGTAGTGCCGTCAGGGGCCATTCAGGGCCACATGGAGTTTGTTACGGAGAGTGGAGTGGTGTCCGTTGTCATGACTTGTCAGAGAGTGGTGGAGCCCAGAGAGTGGAGTGGTGTCTGTTGTCGCGACTTGCCAGAGAGTGGTGGAGCCACGTGGAATCCGTTGCAGAGAGTGGAGTAGGGTAGTGGCCATTGTCGTGACTTGCCAGAGAGTTTGGATCTGTCGGCTGGAGTTTGGCTGGGATGTCTAATGGAGCGGAATGGCTCTCTGTCTCTGCAATCTAGAAGAAGCTCAGCTGTTTCCAAGGTTGCTGACGAGCCCATCATTGTCGGGTGTCTAGAGCACTGAGGCTGCTGGCGGAAGTCATCTACTATAGAAGCTCGAACGAGAACTGCCTATTGGAGAAGTTCGATTGCATAAGAAATCTGGCTGAAGGTCAGGCGATAGAAGAGTCCGAAAGGCGTTGTGAAAGTTCGTCTGCTGGAGGAGCCTGGAGGATCCTGTGGGAGTCCGATTGGCGTTGTTGAAGTCCGGCTGACGCTATTGAAGGTTGATGGCTGGGGAGGTTTGACAAACACCGGAGGCAGTCGGTCGTTGTGAAAATCCAGTTGCTGGAGCCCGTCCGTCATAGAAGTTCGTCCGATATCCATCTGCTATGGAAGTTCAGACGGAGTTTGATTCTTATAGAAGGCTGAAAGGAGACCGCTTATTGTAGAAGCTCGATCGAAGATCGGTTATCGTGGGAGCTCGAAGTAGTGACCTGACCGGTGGAGCCTATCCCATCGTAGAAGCTCGTTTGGGATCCATCCACTGTAAGAGCTCGGCTGAAGTCTGCCTGTAATAGAAGTTCGAAAGAAATTTGTTTATAGTAGAAGCTCGGATGGAATTTGCTTACAGTAGATATCCGAAGTAGACCACTCGTAGTAGTTCGAAGTAGACCGCTCGTAGGAGTTCAGAGTAGACTGCTTGCAGTAGAAGCTCGGGTGAAATTTAGGAGGCGATCGACCATCGTAGAAATTTGGATGGAGTCTGATTACTGTAAAAATCTCATCATCAGAGAAGCTCAGATATTGACGAAGTTCGAAAGAAGTTCGGAGTACAGTCATCTGCGGTTGGAAGAAGTCTGGAAGGGATTCGGAGAATAGTTGATCACTGTAGAAGGTCGGCTGATAGTGAAGCCCAAAGAGCCTTTGTAGCGGCCCAGTAGACGAATGGAGAAGCTCATTGTCGGAGAAGTCTGGATGGTCGAGGGGGTTCAGAAAGATGTCGCACAAGGTCGGAAGCCGGTAAAGCCCTGGAAGGGCTGGCCTTTTGCAAACTTCGGCTGGGGGTATTTTATACCCAACACCAGTCCCTCTACTTTTGAGTTCGGGTTTCGAATGAAGAAAGTACAGAAAAATTCTCACAGCCGAAGTTGCCCCCCTCGATTTTCGCACTCGATGGTTTCTAGATATTTTGGCGTTTGGTGCACTACTGCCGGAGTCTTTTCAAATCAAGGCGATCTAAAAAGATCTTTAAGGAATTTCTATCGGAGCATGGCTCTAGCTATGGTGCAATAATGATTTTGTCAGCTGTCAGCCATTTTCAGCCAACTGCCATGGTGAGTGGGACACGCGGCGAGCGTAGGTCGGCCAGAGAAGATCCACAATCATTATGGCGCTAGACCCCGGGGTCTATTTAAACATGTCCTCCCCCTTTAGAGGTTTCACTTTGCCTGAGAGAATCCCTCGGTCCCCTCCTCTTCCCTGAGAGCTCCAGCTTCCTTTAGCATCCTTCTTGACCTTAGGCGTCCTCCGGGTCAACTTCCATCATCCATGCCGTCTTCCTGCACTCCTCGGGCCAACCTAGGTTAGTTTCAAAACTTCTTGCTGTTTTTCTGTTCTTTCTTCTTCGTATTCCATTCGTTTAGCTTCCTCGAGAGCTTGTTTGCAATTTTTCCCAATTTTTTTTGGGATTTTTTGTGGCTTCCATTTGATCCAAAATATCTTCCAATATCTCCTTTTCTAGCGGTTCTAGGAGTTCATCAGCCCCAGTTCTCCGAAGTCCTTGTACCGTAGACGAACCCATAGTTAGGATCGAACCTTGTCTGGTCTTTGCACCAGACACCATCCCCAGCTCTTTGACTCCAGATGAACTCTCACTGATAAAAATTCAGTATGGAGTTTCTCTAGAGTACGACCTGGAGCTTCCCAGACCAACTGACCGAGCTAGAGCTCCTCCTCCCAACCGCTTCTGTCTATACCAGGAGGCCTTCCGTGTTGGACTTCGGCTTCTACTTCCGCCTTTTGTCATCGCTCTCTTTCATTTTCTGAATATTTTTCTAGTCTCAGTAGCGCCGAACTCCTTTAGATTTTTGATAGGATTTCTTTCTCTTTGTAGTTTAGTTGAAGTTCGACCGACTCTTTCTTTGTTTAGAAATTTCTACACCTTCAAGCATCATCCCTCGGCAAAAGATTGGTGGTACTTCTTCTCTCAGTTCGGTAGAAAGGGGTTGCTGAAAGGCGCCCCCTCTTCTATCCACAACTGGAAGGAGAGGTTCTTCTATGTCCGATGCCCGACCTTGGAGCTAGGATTACCCCCTTGGGGCTCTCTGAGGGATTCCGTCCGTCGGACTTCTAGCCTGGAAAGGGACGACCTTGAAGCCTCCAAAAAGCTTGAGGCCTATCAAGCCCCCCTCCTCTCTGAACTTCTGAAGGAACAACTCTTGTTCAACGTCGGCCTGAGTCCTCTTAACCCTTCCGGTACCTTTTTTTTTTTTTTACTGCTTCTCATTTTTCTTATTCTATCTCTGAGCCATGTTGGTCTTCTTTTATTGTAGACATGGATGCAGGCATGGCTCAGAGGTTAGCCCAGGATCTCAAGACCCACAAGAGAAAAGGTGCCTCAACTTCGGGGTCGGTGAAGAGAGCCAAGATGGAAGAGACAAGCTCGGCCGCACCTGCTCATGTGACTGTGGCCATCGACGTTCCTTCTGACGTTGAACCCGAGGTCCCCCGAGCCTGTTCAAGGAGCCCCCCGACCGAGGATCTCGCTCCAGAAGCTCGTCCCGAGGGGGCACCCGGGGCCGAAGGGAGGAGGAGAAAGAAGACCCTGGCCTAGAAGAGCCGCAGCCGCAAGGCTGCCATCGAGGGGGCCGACGGCTTCGAGGAAGACCTGGGAGAAAATTCCTTCAACAATAGGGATTTAATAAAGAGGCTGGTCGAAGGGTGCATTCTGCCCGAGGTCGTCCAGAGGATCGTCCTCGCTGATCCCGAGCTGCGGGTCTGGGACTCTCTAGGATCTTTTCTCGAAGTAGTTAATTCATTTTTTTCTCCTTCTTGCTTCTTTACTCAATTTACTCCTTAGCCTTCATATTGACTCCCCGACCTCTCTTGCAAATTGGACACCAGCTTGTCGCCAACGTCGAGGCGGTGAAGATCGCCAAAAGGGAGGCAGCTCGAGCGAAAGAAGGTCACCTAGCTAAGGCCTCCCACCTCGAGGAGAAGATCGTCGAGGTCATAGGTCTCCAGGAGGCACTGCAGAAGGAGGGACAAACCTCGTCCGATCTGAGGACTGCCTTGGAGGAGGAGAGAAAGAAGGCAGAGGCCGAGGCCTCCGAACTGAAGGCGCAGGTTTTCGAGCTGAAAGTGCAGATCCTGTCCCTGGTCCCGAAGGCAGGGGCCCAAGCAGTGGAGGAGTTCAAGGCCTCCTCCGAAATGGAGGATCTACAGGTCTAGTTCGGTCAGGATGCCTTTATCAAGGGTTTCGATCTCTACCAAGAGAAGGTGGTCGGAAAGTATCTCGAGCTGGACCTTGGCTTTCTGGATGAGACGTCCGACGATGAAGTCGGACCTTCCGAAGTCGCTGCTGGTCCTCCTCTAGTTGGGACCTCTTCGATCGCTGCGTCCGCCGATACTGACCTTTCGGGGGCATCGAGCTCCTTCACTTCTGCCCCAGAGGTCCGAAATCTCTAGCTTTATATTTTTCCTTTGTGGTGACTTCTCTTCATTCTCTTGTACTTAAAAATTATTTAATCAATGAAATCAGATTCTTCCTTATAGAGAGCCTCCCTTTTTTTTTCTTCTGCATTCTTTTCCTTCTCTTTTGTCTTCTTGTACTGATTTGAGTCGTGGTGCTTTTGTCTCCTAATGACAGTGCCCTGTCGAAGCTCTTCCCCTGCCACAGGGGATTCCTCTGAAGTCGATGATTCGAGACCTCAGAAGAAAAGTTCGTCAGTTGACAAAGAAATCCAAGAAGCTGGAAGATGAACTTCACCGATTGAGGAAGAGCCATTCGGAAGTCACTACAGAGGCTGTTCGCTTTTAGGACCTCCACAGAAAGGGTCTCATGGAATACACCCGGAGGAAGGCTGACTTCGTGATGGAGCTTGAGGAACTCCAAAAATATGTCAGTGACCAATCTTGGACTCAGGCTTTCAAGATCAGCTCCCTTGAAGTCGAGCTGGCGGCCGCATGGGAGAAGATCAGTCAGTTGGAAGGGAGCTCATCCTGGCTCACAATCCAAGCCGACCGCGATCGAGACTGGTCGAAGAAGTTCTCTAACCTTCAAAAGTAGCTGCAGGATGCTGAGGCAAACTACAACGCCTACCAAGTCGGCTGGAGCAGGCAAGTAGAGGACTACCGAAGGAAGCTCCAGATAGCGACCGACGAAGTTGCCCGCCTTCGAAGGTAGTTGTCTGAGAGAGTCCAGCTTGCCTCTGCATAAGGCTCTGACGAGCTCCGCTCTTTGAGGGGGACCATGGCAGAACTGTCTGTGGCCCTTGGGCGGAGGAGGCCGAATTGCAGCAGCTGAAGATTCAGCTGGTCCACGAGCAGCAGGCGATCAAAGATGCTGAGGTGGAGTTCGAGGTCCTGAAGAAGAGGCTTCAAGAGTCGGAGGGTGAGAGCCGACGGTTCCACCAGATGTACCAGGATATACTGCTGAGAAAGATAGAACTAGAGGAAGAAGTTGAAAACTTAAAGCAATCCCTAATAAGGACCAAAATCGAGAGCTCGAAGTCGGAAGAAGCTGGGCTTCCTTAGAGCCCCCCTTTTTTTTTTTAATCTTTCATCCTTCCATGTATTCTTTTTCTTTTCTTGTCGTTTCTTTTTTTTGGCTTCAAGGCTTTGTAATGTACACTTCACTAATGAAATGAAAAGAAAATTTTCTATTATCTTGTCCATTCTTGTATTAAGTTGTTGTTTACCGAACTTCTTTTATCTTCCATCTTGTTTGGCGTCGGTGTTGTTTGTAATTCCTCATCTATTCTTGCTTTGAGTCGTTGTTTACCGAATTTTTTGTATCTTTTGTCTTGTTCGATACCGATGTTGTTTGAAGGTTTCCAATTATCGTCGTGTTGATTTACCTTTTTTGTTCATGACCGTAGGTCTTTTCGAGGCCATTTGAGTTTAACGCTTCCTCCCGATGCTCGAGCTTGGGGATCCAAACTTCTCGTTACTTTGAGAAAGTCAATTTCTCCTCAGCCTGTGTTGAGTTCTCTCTTAGCGACTGAGGGTTTTTGATAGGAGTATCCTTCCTCGTTGAGATGAGGTCCCTTGTGTCTTTGATGTAGTTTATTTTTCACTTATCGCTGGTGTAGTTCGTCGCTTTCTCCTTTCATCTCCTCCTTTTTTTTTGTGTTCGAGTGAGGATTTTCCCTCTGCTCTTAACAGGGTCGTGAGAGCATAGAGGAGCCATTGAGGAAGCTTTCCTCTTCGTCTGATCTTGATCGACTGAGTCTTTATTTATGTCAGGATGAGATTCTCCTCTTGCTCCCGACAGTCAATTTCAGCTCATATTAGGATGAGGTTCTCCTTCTGTTCCTAACAGGACTGTGGGGGCACGTAAGGGCCACTGCAAGGGCCTCTCCTCCCATCCGATCTTTAAGTAACTGGGCCTTCGACTTTGCTTATGTTAGGATGAGGTTCTCCTCCTGTTCCTAATAAAGCTGTGGGGGCACATAAGGACCATTGCGAGGGCCTCTCCTCCCATCCGATCTTTAAGTAATTGGGCCTTCGACTTTACTCATGTTAAGACGAGGTTCTCCTCCTGTTCCTAACAAGGCTGTGGGGGCACATAAGGGCCTTTGCGAGGGTCTCTCTCCGCATCCGATCTTTAAGTAATCGGGCCTTCAACTTTGCTCATGTTAAGACGAGGTCCTCCTTCTGTTTCTAATAAGACTGTGGGGGCACATAAGGGCCATTGCGAGGGCCTCTCCCCCCATCTGATTTTTAAGTAACCGGGCCTTCGACTTTGCTCATGTTAGGATGAGGTTCTCCTTTTGTTCCTAACAAGGCTGTGGGGGCACATAAGGGCCGTTGCGAGGGCCTCTCCCCCCATCCAATCTTTAGGTAACCAGGCCTTCGACTTTGCTCATGTTAGGACGAGGTTCTCCTCCTGTTCCTAATAAGGTTGTGGGGGCACATAAAGGCCGTTGCGAGGGCCTCTCCCCCCATCTGATCTTTAAGTAACCGAGCCTTCGACTTTGCTCATGTTAGGATGAGATTTTCCTCCTGTTCCTAACATGCTTAACTTCGATTGTATGAGGGGGTTACTTCCTGTCGTTATAAGCTCATGCTAAAAGAAAAAATATGCAAATATGAAACTTTTATTTAAGACAAAGTTATTGGTAATACATCCATAGATTTTTTAAATCCTATAGCCGCGGAAGGTCTGCTCCCCATCGAGGTCCTCCTGAGATGGAGTTGATAATCCCAATCGGAGGCCGATCTTCAGGCTGCTCCTCCCTCCTTGGCAGCTCCGACTGCGGCAGGACCCTAGGCCGATCTTCCCTACTTTCAGGTCGACGTCGAATGAATCTGTCGAGCCGACCTCGTCTGATGAGCTCCTCGAGCTCATCTCGAAGCTGAATACACTCCTCTGTGTCGTGGCTGTGGTCATGATGATAGAGGCAGAACTTGTTAGGATTGTACTTCTCGAGGTGTGTGTGCATCCTTTATGGCCTTGGCAACTGCTCTCTAACCTCCATCAGTACTTGAGTTTATGATGTGTTGAGAGGGGCATAGCTGTGGAATCTTCCCGAGGGAGAGCTCCACCGAACTCTGTGGTCCGGGCTTCTCTACCTACGAGCTCGGGGAGGAGTCTGGACACACTTGTATCCGGAGGGAGTTTGAGAATGTGACCGAGCTTCACTCGGCCTTTTTTCAACTGTGGGCTTGCTGGAGTCTCCCGTCTGCCGCTCCTTCGCGGTCTCCTCGTCCTTCATCTTGAAGGCTTCTTCTGCTCGGGCATATCCTTTGGCCCGAGCCAACAAATTAGCAAAGTCCCTAGGATATTTCTTTTCCAGAGAAAATAGAAGATCGTTCTTTTTAAGACCGTCCTTCAGGGCGGCCATCGCGATCGATTGGTCCAAGTTTCTGACCTCTAATGCGACGACGTTAAAATGGTTGACGTAAGCTCGGATGGATTCTCCCTCCTTCTACTTGATGTTGATAAGGGACTCCGAACCTCTCTGGGGATATCGGCTGCTAACAAAATGAACCACAAACTGGTGGCTCATCTGATCAAAGGAGAAGATAGTACCCGACTTTAGTGTCGAGTACCAGTTCCTTGCTGCTCCCTTCAAGGTAGATGGGAAAGCTCGGCACAGGATGGCGTCTGGCGTGCCATGGAGTAGCATCATTGTCTGGAAGGCCTCCAGGTGGTCAACCGGATTCGAGATTCCATTGTAGCTTTCGAATTGGGGGAGCTTGAAGTTTGGCGAGATCGATTCTTGCATGATCATTTGAGAGAAAGGAGGGTCAGTACAGATGTCCTCACCATAAGCAGGGGGAGCATGGCGGAGCTCTTCGATCCATCGATTCATCTCCTAGAGCCTTTGATCTAGGAGGTCCTCTCGACTGTGAGTCTCGAGGATCTTCTTACAGAATAGAGGTAGGGATCCTCCGGGGGTGGAATCGTGATCAGACTGAGGGCTCTCCACCCTCGGATTCCCCTTTTCGGGGAAGACAGGGCGACTGGCCCAAGTGGCCCGCCCTACTATCAGATTTTGAAACTCCGACGATGCTCTTTCCAACCGCACTGATGCCTACAGCTACTGCTGCATGGCCTGCACTACTTCGGTGAGGTCTCTGACCTACTGAACCAGCAAGTCGAACTGCTCCATGCCGATCGTCGTTGCCGGAGGAGGAGGAGGGGGTTGAAAAATTAGAGACGAGGCCGGATCTTACGGAGCTCGCTGAGATCTGGCCGTGGAGGCTGTGGATCGCCTGGTGGATGCCTTTCGAGGAGGCATTAGGTAGGGATCTAGAAGGAGAAGGAGAAGAGGATGTCGGAGAAGATGATCGGAGATGGTCCCATTGAGCACTCTTTTAAGAATAAGGGTACTGCGAAGACACACAGCCCCCCTTCCTCTAGCGCCAATTCTATTGGTACAAAATTCCACCGAAGTCGGAGTTGCTAGAGTTGAGATGACCACGGCCACCGTCGGGACCTGTAAGAGAAGTCTAAACTGAAGTTGGGGGTGCTCCGGTAAGACCCTCCGATGCTCAAGTCAGTACTCTACTTCAACAAAAATGGAGTGCTCGAATAGAAATTTTAGCAGAGTTTCGAGATAGAGTTTAGAGCTTAGAGAAGAACGTATCTAGGGGTCCCATTTTATAGACGGAGAGCGTAACTGATTGACAGCGATGTCTGTAACCGCCTGGTAGTGGGCCGTTCAGAGCCACGCGAAGTTTGTTACGGAGAGTAGTGGCGTCAGGGGCCGTTCAGGGCCACGTGGAGTTTGTTACGGAGAGTGGAGTGGTGTCCGTTATCGCAACTTGTAAGAGAGTGGTGGAGCCATGCAAAATTTGTTGCAGAGAGTGGAGTAAGGTAGTGGCCATTATCGTGACTTGCCAGAGAGTTCGGATCTGTCGACTGGAGTTCGGCTGGGATGTCTGATGGAGTGAAATGACTCTCTGTCTCTGCAATCTAGAAGAAGCTCAGATGTTTCCAAGGTTGCTGACGAGCCCATCGTTATCGGGTGCCTAGAGCACTGAGGCTGCTGGCGAAAGTCATCTACTGTAGAAGCTCGGACGAGAACTGCCTGTTGGAGAAGTCCAATTGCATAAGAAATCTGACTGAAGGTCAGCCGATAGAAGAGTCCGAAAGGCATTATAGAAGTTCGTCTGCTGGAGGAGCCTGGAGGATCCTGTGGGAGTCCGGTTGGCATTGTTGAAGTCTGGCTGATGCTATTGAAGGTTGATGGCTGGGGAGGTTCAGCAGACACCAGAAGCGGTCGGCCGTTGTGAAAATCCAGCTGCTGGAGCCCGTCCGTCATAGAAGTTCATCCGATATCCATCCGCTATGGAAGTTCGGACGGAATCTGATTCTTGTAGAAGGCTGAAAGGAGACTGCTTATTGTAGAAGCTCGATCAAAGATCGATTGTCGTGAGAGCTCAGAGTAGTGACCTGGCTGGTGGAGCCTATCCCGTCATAGAAGCTCGTCTGGGATCCATCCACTGTAGGAGCTCGACTGAAGTCTGCCTGTAATAGAAGTTCGAAAGAAATTTATTTACAGTAGAAGCTCGGATAGAATTCACTTACAGTAGATATTCAGAGTAGACCGCTCGTAGTAGAAGTTCGAGTAGACCACTCGTAGTAGGAGTTCGGAGTAGACTGCTTACGGTAGAAGCTCGGGTGGAATCTGGGAGGTGGTCGACTGTCGTAGAAACTTGGATGGAGTCTGGTTACTGTAGAAATCTCATCGTCAGAGAAGCTCGGATATTGATGAAGTCTGGAAGAAGTTCGGAATAGGGTCGTCCATGACCGGAAGAAGTCTGGAAGGGATTCGGAGAATACTTGATCACTGTAGAAGGTCGGCTGATAGTGAAGCCCAGAGAGCCTTTGGAGCGGCCCGGTAGACGAATGGAGAAGCTCATTGTCGGAGAAGTCCGGATGGTCGAGGGGGTTCAGAAAGATGTCACACAAGGTCGGAAGTCGGTAAAGCCTTGGAAGGGCCTGCCTTTTGCAAACTTTGACTGGGGGTATTTTATACCCAACAATAGTCAATACATTCACGTTGACTAAAACCTTTTGCGACTAGCTTTGCCTTATAGGTCTCTATCTTACCATCTGACCTAATCTTTCATTTGTAAATCCATTTACACCCAATAGGTATAATACCTTCAGGTGGATCTATTGAGGACCAAATCTGGTTGGAATGCATGGAGTCAATTTTTGACTTCATCGCTTCCATCCATTTCTCAGAATCTATATCTAACATTACCTCATTGTAGGTTTTGAGATCATTCCTAATATCCTTATCTTCTATAAGAAATGCTTCCTCTAAATCTTCTATAAGAATACCTAAGTACCTTTTAGGAGGATGGAAGATCCTACTTGATCTATGAGGTGGAAGAGGTATCACATCTACTGACTTATTATTGGGTTCAAGTTCCTAAACTCAATGCTCTTCAGAGATTTTTTCTTCGAGCTCAATCTTCCTCTCACTGCCTCTATCTTAGATAAACTCCTTTTTCAAGAAGATGAAATGATGGCTCACAATCACATTATGATCCTCAAAAAGATAAAAAAAGTATCCTATGATTTTCTTAGGATACCCTATAAAATGAGTCCTAAAGGATCTAGCCTCAAACTTGTCCGTCTACTATCGCTTGACATAGGTCGAATATCTCCAAATCTTGAGGTACCCAAGAGTTGGCTTTTTACCATGCAATGACTCATATGGTGTGGTAGGAATGGATTTAGAGAAAACTCGATTCAAGAATGAATCACAAAAAGCAATGCATATTCCCAAAAAAAATTAAAAAGGTCAGTGAAGCTCATCTGGATCGGACCATATCTAATAGGATCCGATTCCTCCATTCGGATACCCCATTGAGCTGAGGTGTCCCTGGAGGTATCCATCATGAGACTATGCCATTATCTTTGAGATAGGTCTGAAATTTTTCACTAAGATATTTTTCTCCTCAATCTGATCGAAGAATCTTTATAGGTTTTTCGATCTGTTTTTCTATTCCATGTCTGAATTCTATAAATTTTTCAAAGGCCTCAAACTTTCAATACATTAGATACACAAACCCATATCGTGAATAATTATCGATAAAGGTTATGAAGTAGACATAGCCAACCCTGACTTGTACATCAAATAGACCACACATGTTAGTATATATCAGGTCTAATATCTCAGTGGTCCTTTCTCCTTATCCTACAAAGGGCAGCTTGATCATTTTTTCTTGAAGATACAATTCACAGACTAGATAAGACTCGAAAGTTAATGATCCAAGAAGACCATCTTTCTCCAGTTTGTTGAGTCTACCCTCTCCAATATGACCTAGCCTAAGATGCCATAGATACTTTTGACTAATCCTATCTTTAGATCTCTTAGACACTATGGAATTCACTATTTGCTCATTAATATTTACACTCGCATCGATATGCAAATAGTAAAGACTGTCAATCAAGAAAGCACGTGCAATAATTTTATTTTTGAAATAAATTAAATACATATCTTTATTGAAATAAAAATTATAGTTATCCTGTACCAGTGCAGAGATAGAAATTAAATTTTTATTAGCTACAGGTGCATAATAATAGTCTTTCAAAAGCAAACTAAGTCCTAATGGTAGTCACAAAGGGTAGGTTCTAATGACCACAGCAGCAATCCTTGCTCCATTGCTGACTCGAAAAGTGATCTCACCTTCCCTCAACCTCCTTATTTCTTCAAGATTCTGCATTGAAATGCATAAATGAGCACTTGAACCAAAATCTAGAATCCAACTAGAAGAAGAGGAAACTGTTAGATTAGTTTCGATAATGAGTAATTCAGATGTACCTTCAGAAGGCCCATCTTTCTTCATGCTCTTGACAGTCGCCAGGTAGACTGAACAGTTCCTCTACCAATGGCTTTCAACGTTGCAATGAAAATATTTTTCTTTATCGTCGGCCTTCTTAGGAACCTGTTTCTTGGGCTTGGTCCCATTCTTTTGCTTCTTCACGAGCTTTTTCTTCTTCTTAAAAGAAGACTTTTTTTGGAAAAAGCCCACTCCATAGCTAGAACTATACCCCTTGAACTCTTCAAGGTGCCCTCTGTAGTCACCAGCATATTCAATAACTCAGACAAAGTAGCATCGATCTTATTCATATGGTAGTTCATGATGAACTGCCCATATGAATCAGAAAGAGACTGGAGGATCAGATCCACCTGCAATTTTTTATCCATGTTCATACTGAGCTTCTGAAGCTCCTCTATGTCCTTGATCATTGTCAGACAATAATCGTTGACAGACTGTCCATCACATATTTTCACTCTGAAAAGTCTTCAGGATACCTCAAAACGAGCTATGTGATTCTATTTACCATACAACTCTTGCAGGTGAGCTAGTATTTCTTTGACAGTCCTCATATCTTCATGCTGTTGCTGAAGATCATTGGATATGGATGCTAAGATGTAGCACTTCGCCTTGTTATCTTCGTCCATCCACTTCTTAAGTGTAGCTTGTTGATCAATGGATGGATAAGCAAGTAACACAGGCACTTCCTGATCTAGGACATGTGTGAGTTTTTCAAAATTGAGAACAATTCTTAGATTTTGGAGCCAGTCTTAGTAATTAGTACCAGTCAACTTATTTGTATCGAGGATTCAGGCTAAAGGGTTTGAACTTGACATGGTTATCTGCAGAGAAAATAGTTTATAATTAAATTTTTATATTTATAAGATTCTTTATTTTTGAGACTTTAAAACTAAATAAAAGCTCCTACTATTTTCTTAAATCTCTCACACTCCTCAGGTGAAGAAACAAAAATCTATACATGATCGATTTCAAGTGGACACCGCGGTCCCATTAATCTATACATACTTCACCTAACAGTTATTGGTGAGTATAGACCAATGAGTGGATTATACTTTGTCCATTGCTTCACTTAGCAAGATGCATTGAGCTTGGTCTCTGAGTCCTGTGGCCTCATCTAATAGTTATTGGCATATTTCTTAGTTAAGTCAGACCCATCGTTTACCAACGGGTGCAAAGCCATCATTGAAATCCTCACCTAACAGTTATTGGACCCAACCCCATCTCTACCCTGAGACATCAAATATCAATAGAGTGGTTATACCTTTTTAATGCAATCGAACCAGTGTAACCAGTCGAGTACGATCAATGTCAGGAAGGCACCTGCATCTCTACAACAATGGAAGATCTCTAGACTTAATATTTAATGAGAAGATTTAGGTTTAGATCTCTTCTAAATTAGTAGATCTGACATCCAACTGATTAAATTAGGTTAGCACATCAATATGTCTAATGATCCTAGTCGACATGGGTGAACTCGAGTCAACAAGTAACCTAACATGAAACTGAATCTCTCAAAATGGCTAGGTAAGTTAAGATGCATGGTGTTCCCCCCATTGCTTTTCTTAGACATCAATCAAAATTGATCAGGTCAGATAATGGAATCAATTAAATAACCATCATCTAAATACTTGTCTTAGACATCAAATTGATCGATTAAATATGATTAGGTTAACCTATTGAAACGGGCTCGAACCATTGAGCCAAATTCAGTCTTGAGTCAATTAATTCACATCAAAATATGAATCGATGGAACCAACTATAACTAAACTCAATTTTGAGCCCTTTTAATCTAATCCTAATCTTTCATCAATTAGGTTCAATCAATTGCTCAAAATCAAAAATGGATTCTAGCCTAATCTAATCAATTAGACCCTAATTGTAGTTTGATCACTAGACTTAATTTGTTCAACCCATACCCACATGCAATAAAATAATTTTTGATCTAAAAATAATTTTTAGATTATATTTCATTACATGTAATTAGTGACTTATGATCTTGAAACCATTTCAGATCTAAACCTAATTTCATATATCAAATATATGTAGTTTTAGATCTAAATTAAATATGCATCATATATACATTAAATTTTAGATCTAAAATTAAATTTATATATATCAAATACATATAAAATCAGATCTAAAATAATAATTAAAATATTTTAAAAATATCTTTTTAAAAATTTATTCACATCAAACTAGGATAATCTTAATAATATAGGGGGTAAATCCTATATCAAGACAACCTTATATCAGTTTGATGTGAACTTTTAATCATTCTAATTTTAGATCTAAATTTAAAATTAAATATATCACATATGCTAATTTTTAAATCTAAAAAATTTAATTTAATTATTTTGAAAATAATTTTCAAAATCGATCAATCTTGTGTTAGGACAATCTTTGCAATATAGGGGGTAAGTCCTATACCAGGACAACCTTATATCAACATAAAATTATTTTTAAATCATTAAAACTCTCAGATCTAATCTAAAAATCAGATTATATGTGTTTTCAAAAACTTGTGGCTCAGATACCACTGTTAGAAAATCAGGTAGGCAGCATGTGTAAATTTTAAAACTTTTGAAATACGAAGCAAAAAATAAAATGGGTTAAACCCTTTAACCCTACATGCAAGAGATCAAATCTAATCCTATCCAAGTCTAAAAGAAAACACATATATACAATTTGAAATTTAAAAATAAATATGAGATCAGATCTCATTATTTTGATACGGATAGATATTCATCACTTCTGATGATCACGGATTTGTAGATGCTCGAGCCACATATATGTCCGACCTCTATGAATATCCATCGAAATCAATCTCAAATTAATTTCTCCTCGTAGAAGACTCTTCTTTCCAAGAAGAGTCTTAGCCATGAGTACTTTGATCAACATCTTAATCTGGACTGCAGGATCAACTCTTTGATCAGCAGCCTTCTTCTTCTCCTCGATCTTTACTCTTGAAGACAAAGCAACACCTCTTGGTGTGTGGAAAAGTGGGACGCCCAACTCTTGGGTGTGAAAGAGAAGAGAGGGAAGAGAGGAGGCATGGAGAAGGGAGAGAGATAGATTTTTCATCAAAAATCAATTACCTAGAAACCTTAAAGATATAACCTTTATATAGGCACTACCCCGATACATAATAGGAACCCAATTATCTTAAAAGGGTAGACCCTTATCTTAAAAGAATCCTTTATCTTTTTAATCTGATTTATTTCAATTAAAATCAGATATAAATGGTATATGATCAGCTCCTTTAGATAGGTACAAAAGGTGCCCATCTAATACATGTCAGGTAGTTGGGGCGGTGCCCCACAATAGGATTTCTATCCAAATAAGAATGGGGCGTGGCCCCACCTCTCTCTCCTCCATGCCATACCACATAAGAGGGGGCGGGCCCCTCTAGGATTTGGCACCCAATTCCTGCCTAAAGAGAAGGAAGGCGCCACCCACTCTTCTATCTATTCCACATGCACACTTAGAGATAATTAGGAGATAAAAAAAGATAATGTTAAGATAATTATGCCAACTAATTAACTTAATCAAATCTTTTTGGGCTCATAATTAAGAGTCCAATTAAACCCAACTGGATTTAGATTAGGTTCAAGGCTATGGACTTGATCAAATCAAAAATTTCAAAAAGAATTAAGTTTAACCGTGTGCTAGCATGGTTCTTGCAAACATAATAGGATTTCAATAAACCCTAACCCAATTAAACTTCACAAGCCCAATTGGCAAATTCGAGATTAAATCTCTTAATGTGTGACCTCATGTGTTCTATTTTATCTGGTAGTGAGATATATTATGATCTCCATCATAATATCATTGAAACTATTTTGATGGATTGGAATATTTTCAATTCTACCTTTTAAGGATCATCGATCATCAAGATGATGCTCGATGACTCTCACAATCCATCAGTGACACCTAATAGTATGTAGTGACAATCAAGTAGAATGAAAGTACGAACTCTTAAGTACAATTATCGTATGATTCAGTCTTTCTATCGTGAGTCCTGACTTGATGGAGGCCATGGAGAACTCATCAGACCCCATCGTCAGTCATATGCTGGATTGGCTCGACTCGAGTTCATTTATGAATCTCATGAAAACTCTTTTCTAGTATTCACACTTGCTTTGACCAAAGACTTTCTGAACTCAGTCTTACAAATTATATAAGACTTCTCATTTTCTACCAAGATCGATAGATTCTATCTAGGTGCATCCTATTCCAAACAGTGAACCTGAACCTACTGAAGCCAACATACACAGTAAGGATCCGAATGGCTAGGGATCAAGAAAATATACAGTCAAACTCAGTAGCCTCGCTGCGAATAGCCAATGGCACCACAGGTCAAAGGACGACTCACACCACTGCAGCATCGAGAAAACCCCCAACAAGTAAATAGACATCCATATAGTTTCATGTTGGTCATGCTCAGTGCAAGTTATTCTCTAACAACCACCCACAACTTCATCCCAGTATCTCTACACCATAGATCCGAGACTCTTCTGTCCACAAGGGAGGTGAACTGTAAACTGATCTCAAATGGATTGATCACTATCTTTTGTGACGATCCTTTGATCGAGAGTATTTAAAAATTAACTACTAATTAATGTATGTCTCAAATTCTTAATATTTTAAGAATATATAAAAATTATTTTTGTTAATTTTTAAGATAAATTATAAATACATAAACATGATTGGAATGAAAAAGCTCTTTATTGATAATAAAAATATTATAAGTACAAGTTCAGACCATGAAATTACATAATGTATCAGCCAACAATTGACTTCTAAGGTATAAATTTAATAGTCGGAACTCATGATAGAGGGACTGAATCACATAAGAACTACACCTTGAGGTATTGAAATTTGAAATTTGAGGCATGCATATATGTTTCAAAATTTTTTTTTCTAAACACCACAGTGGAATACAAGATTAAAATATTTTTAATCTAAATTATGCATACATAAAAATATAAAACTATAAGGATCTAGTTTATATGCTGAAATTGACATATGCTAAAATTCAGATTGTGATCAAATCGCATACCTATTTCACAATCCCTTTCTTCAAATCTAGATCTGAAAGAGAAGAGGTTATCTTATATCCGTACAAGTGTCTAACCTCTATGGGTATCCACTCGAGATCAGCCTAGAATAGCTCTCTTCAAGTTAAATTTTTTTCTCTAAAAAAATGTAGCCTGTTGAATCTGAACGAAGTTTGGATCGTGATCAACACTTGATCTCTTTTCTTGATCTTCTTTTTCTCTTCTTCTCTTATCTTTTTTTCTTGCTTTGTGCTACTACCAAGCTCTGAAAATCAGTAATAGAGGGATGCCCAACAGCTTGGGCATGAGGAAGAAGTGGGACATCCCAAAGGATGGGATGTGTGAGACGCTAAGGGAGAAGAGAGGGAGAGAGGAAGAGAGGGCATGGGGGTCTCCAAAGGTGGCATGGGGCTGCTGGTTTGGCTCCTCTAGGGACCTTAGGAGAGGTCCCTTGAAATAAGCATGAGAATTGAATTCTATTCAATCTCATAATACAAGTCTCACTTGCATTGGGTTTCCTAATAACTTAAGTTATTCAACTTACATTAGGAATCCTATTAGGTGCCAACTCTTGGAGCCCTTGCACCCATTATTTCACACCCTCTTTTGCACCCAAGGGACACCCCATATGAAATCAAAAGGCCCTCTAATCATAGAACATGTCCAAACTAATCCAATCAAGATGGCACCCTATAATAACTATCAAAAAAATTAATATGAGACTTGCACCCTTATTCAATTGATCCATAACCTTAGATACCCAATAATTAGAGTCTAATGAATCTAATTCATGTAGATTATTAGCAGATAATTAAGTTTGAATTATCTTATCAAATAAAAAATTCAAACACAAAAAAAAAATTGGGTCCAACCATGTGCTAGTAAGATTATCTTGAATCCAATCGGATTTTTCTAAATCCAATTGACACTTCATAAGCTTAATTGCTTATTCCAGGCCTAATCTCTTTATTGTATGACCCAATAGATTTAATTCTATCTAGTAGTGAGATATATAATGATCTCTATCAAAGTATCATTAAAACTCTTTTCAATGGGTCAGAATAATTTTACTCTAACTCATCAAGAATTATCGATCCAGAACAATCCTAGTGAGCTCTCACAATCCATCAGTGACATCTAGCAGTATATAATAATAACCCAGTAGAACTAAAATAAACTTTTAGATATAGTTAACATATGATTCAGTCTCTCTATCATGAGTCCCGACTTGATGGTAGGTCATGGATAAATCGTCAAACCTTAACATCAATCATATGATAGCTTCGATTAGCTCAAGTTCAAATATGATTCTTATGAAAACTTTTTTTCATCAATCATACTACTATGGCCATAGATTCTTGAACTTAACTTTTCAAATCTCATAGGACTACTCCTCTTTGTCAAGATTGATAGATCCCATCTTGATGCACATCCTACTCCTATAGTGGACCAACTATCGCCAACATTCACTACAAGAGCTCATTGAGATCCATGTTTGTGTCAGTCAAACTTCAGCAGCCACACTGTAAGTAGTAGTACAATCTCAGATCAAAAGACTATTTATATAACTATAGCATCGAGACAATCATTGACGATTGAATAGAAATCCAAGTGATCTCTCGTATGGTCACATTCAGTACTAGTTGTTCTCTAACAACTACTTGCACTCATCACTCAGTGTCTCTACACTGTAGACTAGAGATCCATCTATCTCAAAAGAAGTAATTTATACATCAGTCTATCCGGATTGATCACTGTCCTCATGATAATCCTATGATCGGGAGCATTTAGGAATTAAATACATATCTTTAATTCTTAACACTTTGAGAATATATATCGAAATTTAATTTCATAGATGATTCAAAGACACATCACAGTTGAATGAAAAATAAATTTATCTTTTTATTAATCATATCAATATATTAAGTACAAAATTATATCCTAGAGTTATTACAATGTGTCAGTCATATTGACTTCTGAGACATACATCTAACAATCTTTCACTTGGACTAAAGCCAATTAGCCCCAAATCTAAGTCCCATCTTCTCAAGATAGACTTTCATTTTTGGTTGGCTAAACTATTTAGTCAGCGGATCTGTCACATTGTCCGTAGAGTCTACTCTTCGTACCTCGATATATTTCTTTTTGAGGTAGTCACATATGATATGATTTCATTGCTCGATGTACTTTGATTTTTGATGAGACCTCGACTCTTTAGCAAGTGCTATGGCTCCATTGTTGTCGTAGTAGAGCAGTATAGCATCCGATGTCATAACCTCAAGTTTCATGATAAACTTTTTGAATCAGAAGCCATCCTTTGCAGCATCTGAAGTATTGGATGTATGTCCTAGAAATCAATCTTGACTGACACATTTCATATCTCTAAGATATGATTTTGAACTTATTGGGTAGTTATATTATCATTCATGTCTATGTGTCCATGAATCATCCAAGAGATTAACATAATGATGACATATATTCTCAAAGAGTTGAGAATTTGAGGCATATGTCACGCTCAAAGTGTTGGGCAGTTAAATTACTTCTGGTTATAGGATCATCATGGAGGTGGTGATTGATTTGGATAGACCAGTGCACCGTCACTTTCTTTGGACAGATAGATCTCGAGTCTGTAGTGTAGAGACATTGAAAAAGAGTGTCGATGGTTGTTAGAGAATAACTAGCACTGAGCGTGACCAACATGAGAAGTCACATGGATGTCTACTCACTCATTAGTGACTTTCTAGATGCTGCAGTTGTATGACTGGTCCTTTGACCTGAGATGACACTACTGCTCACAGTGAGGCTGCTAGAGTTTGACTGACACATCAATATGGATCTCAAAGAGCTCTTATAGTAGATGTTGGAGACAGTTGATCCACTGTAGGAGTGAGGTGTGCATCAAGATGGGATCTATCGATTCTAATAAAAAAAAGTAGACCTATGAGATTTAAGAGGCTGAGTCTTTAAGTCTATGGCCATAGCAATGTGATTGATGGAAAAGAGTTTCTATAGAATCACATATGGACTTAAGCTGATTGAATCTATCATATGATCGATATTGAGGTTTGATGATTTATCCATGACCTGCCATCTAGTTAGGACTCACAATAGAGGGATTGAATCATACATTAACTAAATCTAGAGGTTTATTTCAGTTCTACTGGGTTGTCATTACATACTGTTAAGTGTCACTAGTAGATTTTGAGAGCTCACTAGGGTTGTTCTGGATCAATAATCTTTGTTGAGTTAGAGTGAAATTATTCTGACCCATTGAAAAGAGTTTCAATGATACGATGATAGAGATCATTGTATATCTTACTACCAAATAGAATTGAACCTATGAAGTTACACAATAAAGAGATTAGGCTTGGAATAAGTAATTGAGCTTATGAAGTATCAATTGGGTTTAGAGAAATTCATTGGGTTCATGGTAACCTTGCTAGCACATGATTAGATCTAATTTCTTTTTTCGTTGGGATTACTTATTTGATAAGTTAATTCTAGCTTAATTATCTGCTAATAACCTACATGAATAAGATTCATAAGACTTCAATTATTGGGTGTCTAAGGTTATGGATCATATAAATTAAGGGTGTAAGTCCCTTATGAATCTCCTTGATAGTTATTATGGGGTGCCACTTTGATTTAATCAATTTAGGCATGTCCATTAATTAGAGGGCCTTTGGTTTTCATATGGGATGTCTCTTGGGTATAAAAAAGGATGTCTAATTATGGGTGCAAGGGCTCTAATAGTTGGCACCTAATGGGCTTCCTAATGTAAGTTGGATAGCTTAAGTTAATAGAAATCTTAATGCAAGTAGGATTTGTATTATGAGATTGAATAAGATTCAATCCTTATGCCTATTTAAAGGACCTCCTCTAAGATCTCTAGAGCATCAAAACCAGCAGCCCCTCACACCCAATGGCTCTCCCCACGCCCTCTCTTCCTCTCCCTTTCTCTCCTCTTGGGTGCTCTATACATCCCTTCCTTGGGATGCACGTCTCCAGGAGATCCATGCCTAAAGGAGATTGGGTGCCTCTTCTTTGTTAGTTTTTAATATTTGGTAGCAGCATATAGCAAGGAGAAACTCTAGAGAAGAGAAAAAGAAGAAGATCAAGGAGAAAGATCAAGTGTTGATCGTGATCCAGGTTTCGTTCAGATTCAACAGACTGAATTTTGGAGAATCAAAATTCAGATTATAAAGGACTGTTCCAGATTGATCCTGAGTAGATACTCATAGAGGTCAGATACTTGTGTGACTAACAGAGAGCCTCTTCTCTTCTAGATCTAGTTTTGAAGAAAGGGATTATGAAATAGGTATGTGATTTGATCACAATTTGAATTTCAGTATATATCAAATTTAGCATATAAAATAGATCATGTGATTTTATATTTTTATGAATATAAAATTAAGATTAAAATTATTTTAATCTTATTCTTCACTATAATATTTAGAAAATAAAATTTTTGAAATACATATGCATGCATCAAACCCCAAAATCCAATAGTGGTATCAGAACTATGGGTTTTCATATGCTGAATTTTAATATACATATTTTTGAAAAAGTTTCAAAATTAATTTTTTCTTGATACATGAGATATATGGATGGATCTTCAAATCTAAAATTTAATTTTAGATTTAATTCTAGAATATATAGTTGATATGTTGATGCATGCATAGATCTAAAAATTGATCTAGAAAGAATTCTAGTTCATGTGAAATAGATACATGCATGAAATCTGAATTTTTTTGTGATCAGTTGATTCATATGTATGATATATAATTATATATTTAGATTATAAATTTAATTTTAATCTAATTTATAATTAGTATATGAGATATATGATATTATGTTTAGATTTAAAATTTTATTTAAGATCTGATTTTACATGTATATATATGATATATGTTTGTATGTTAGAACTTAAAAATTATTTTCATATTTTAATACTTACTTTCATGTAAAATATTTAGATCTAAAATATAATTTAGAATCTAAAATTTATGTTTGTGTATGAGGATTTTGGTCATAAAAAAATCAAAAATTAGATCATGTAATAGGATTACATCTAAGGTTTTTGATTTGGGATATATGGATCTAATTCGATTAAATAATTGGTTAAAGTGACTCAAGTATTGAATTGAGTTAGATCAATTAAGTTAATAATTATATAATTATTATTGATCAAATCAATTGAGTCCCATATGTAGAATCGATTAACCTAAAGATCTAATTTAGCTTATTGATTTGAGCCCAATTCACTTAAGCTAACCAATTTTGATCAATTATCCAATTAGTATCTAAAGTAAGTAATTGAAAGGTGATTATTTAATTGGTTTTGTTTGCTTATCTGATCAATTTATTGATGTCTAAGAAAAGCAACGAGGGGACCCCCACCAATCTCTACTTACCTGGCTAATTTGAAAGATTGAGTCACAAATATGGTTGCTTAGTGGTTTGATTTAGCCCATGTCAATTACCTCAGTCATGTGATGACTGATTAGATGAGACCTAAACCCAAATCTCATGACTAATTAGATAAGACCTAAACCCAAATCACCTCATAAAATATTAAGTCTAAGGTCTTCTACCATTGTAGATGTGTGGGCATGCTACCGGCATTGATTGTTTTCAGTTGGTCACAGTGGTTCAGTTGCATCGAGAACAGGCAACCACTCTATTAGCAAAGAGTTGTTGCGGGGTAAAGATGGGGTTGGATCCAATAACTGTTAGGTGAGAGACCCAATGACGGCTTTATACCTGCTTGTGAATGGTAGGTCTGACTTAACTAAGAAGTGTAGGCAATAACTGTTAGGTGAGCCCACATGACTTAGAGATCAAGTGACTGCAATATGCTTAGAGAAGTATTTGGGTAAAGAGTTATCCATGCATCGATGTTTATTCGTGTTATCAATAACTGTTAGGTGAGGTGCACGGCATTAGTGGGACTGCAGCACCCACTAGAAACTCAATTATCGTGTTAGATTTTTATTTCTCCACCTTGAGAATGTGGAAGTTCTGATAAAATACTGAGTTTCTTTTTACATCTAAAAGTCTCTAGAGTAAAATTATAAAATAAATATAAATATCCAATTAGAATCTTTGCTCTCTACTGTTCATTGTGTCAGCTTCCAACCCTCTAGCTCGAATCCTATATATCAATTGATTAACTAAAATCGAGTATATAGACTGGCTTATAAATTTAAAAATTATTCTTAATTTTAAAAAATTAAGCAATATTCTCTATCAGATTATTCTAATGTTAACAATCCATCCAATCCATAGTCAATGAGCTATACTTGACGAGTGGATGGACAATGACAATAAAGATAGGTGCTATGCATGAGTACATGTACACTGCTAACGACATGTTGATTCATCCATAAGTATTGTGAGGAGATCAGAGTCGCACAGTGCATGTGATGCATGATGGGCAGTCAGTCTATGATCATTATTTGATAATGATCGAGAACATTAAAGAGCTTAAAAGGCTCGACATGACTGTGCATAAGAAATTGCTTATGGATTTGATCCTGCGATCTTTCATTAGTTTATATAGATAGTTTATGGTAAACTACCATATGAAAGACCATCATGGTACTTTATTTGAATTGATCAAAGTATTGATAACAAAGGAATCTTGAAAGAGTTCAGAGATAAATACCTAAAGAGCCTAAAGAAATAAAGATACACTTAGAGTAGGTATGTCAAAATTGCTCAATACTATCCTTATTGTTAGGTATGAAATACCCCCCAGCCGAAGTTCGTGTTAGGAGTGACCCTCCAGGGATTCTACCGACGTCCGACCTTCGATGACATCTTTTCGAACCTCTCTAACGGTCGAGCCTCTACAACGTTTCTGAGTTCTGTCGACGGATAAACCCCCACCAGTGTTGACTGGATTCTCTGCGACGGACGGACTCCATCTAGGTGTCTACGGTGGTCGACCACCTTCTAGACTCCGTCCGGGCTCCTACGGGAGCTGGACTTCTCCCCCAAACTCCAACTGCAGGTAGCCTCCATCCGGGCTCCTACGGGAGTTGGACTTCTTCCCCGAATGCCAACTGCAGGTAGACTCCGTCCGGGCTCCTACGGGAGTCGGACTTCTTCCCCAAACTCCAACTGCAGGTAGCCTCCGTCCGGACTCCTACGGGAGTCGGACTTCTTCCCCAAACTCCAACTACAGGTAGCCTCCGTACAGACTCCTACGGGAGCCGAACTTCTTCCCCGAACTCCAACTGTAGGTAAACTTCGTCCGAGCTCCTACGGGAGTCAGACTTTCGCTCTGAACTCCTGTTGTAGGTAGACTTCATCCGAACTCCTACAAGGGTTGGACTCCGAGCTTCTACTGCAAGTGATTCACTCTGAGCTTCTGCTACAAACGATCTACTTTAAATCTCTACTACGAGCGGTCCGCGTCGGATTCCCACTGTAAGCCTTCACCCGAGCTTCCATTGTGGACAAATTTCTTCCGAATTTCTATTGCAGGTAGGCTTCGGCCGAGATTCCTCGACAAATGATCTCCATTCCGGCTTCTACGGAGATCAGACTCCGACCGAACTTCTGTAGCGGATAGATTCCGGGCGAACTCCTACGACACATGGAATCCAGCAGCTGGACCCCTCCAGTGGATGAACCTCTCCAGCGCCATCTGACATCCACTGCCAGTCGACCCTCTATCGAATTCTATGCGAAACCGAACTTCGTCTGTGGAAAGCCTCTGACCGAGCTCCTACAGCAAGTGGCCCTCGCTTGCAGTATTAACGCCCAAGGTACCCAATGGTAGAAGGTTCGCCAGCAACATCCGAGCTTCTCTCAGATGGATAGCTAACTCTCACCATCAGGCACCTCAACCGAGCTTCGACCAACAGGCCTCCACTCCCTGGCAGGCCACAGTAATGGCCACGACTCTGCCCCACTTCCTGTGATGGATACCGCGCGGCTCCTCCACTCCCTGGCAGGCCACAGTAACGGCCATGACTCTGCTCCACTTCCTGCGATGGATACCGTGCGGCTCCTCCACTCCCTGGCAGGCCACAGTAACGGCCACGACTCTGCTCCACTTCCTGTGATGGATTCTGCGCGGCTCCTCCACTCTCTGGCAAGTCGCGACAACGGACGCTGCTCCACTCCCCGCAACGGGCTCCATGTGGCAGGCCACGGTGATGGCCACGATTCCACTCCACTACTCTTCATAATAAACTTCTCCCGACCCCGAACGGCCCACTGCCAGGCAGCTACAAATGTTGCTATCAATCCGTTGCACCCTCCACCTATAAAAAGGGGGGACCCCAGATACGTTATTCTCTAAGCTCTAATTTCTATCTCAAAATTTTGCTAAAATTTTTGTTCGAGCACTCCATTTTTGTTGAGGCAGAGAACTGACTTGAGCATCGGAGGGTCATACCGGAGCACCCCCAACTCCGGTTTAGACTTCCTTTGCAAGTTTCGACGGCGACCGCGACTCCCTCGACTCCAGCTTCTTCGATGCTGGTGGATTTTTGCACCAACAAGATTGACGCTAGAAGGAGGGCTGAGTCTTTGCAGTACCCTTGTTCTTAAAGGAGCATTCAACGGGACCACCTCCAGTCATCTTCTCCGACATCCTCTTCTCCTCCCTCTACCAGATCTTCGCCCGATGCCTTCCCGTAAAGCATCCACTCGGCGATCCACGACCTCCGCGGCCAGATCTCAGGCTCCAGCCTCACCTCCAGTTTCCCAGGCTCCTCCTCCTCCTCCGGCAATGGCGGTTGGTGCAGAGCAATTCGACCTACTGGTTCAGTAGGTCAGAGGCCTCACTGAAGCGGTACAGGCCATGCAGCAGCAGCAAACAGCCGCAGGCATCAATGCGACTGGAGAGAACATCGTCGGAACTCCAAAATCTTGTGGTAGGATGGGCCATTTGGGCCAGTCGCCCCGTCTTTCCCAGAAAGATGAATCCGAGGGTGGAGAGCCCTCGGTCAGATCATGATTCAACTCCTGAAAGATCTCTACCTCTATTCTACCAGAAAACCCTCGAGACTCGTAGTCGAGAGGATTTCCTGGATCGAAGGCTCCAGGAGATGAACCGTCGGATCGAAGAACTCTGCCACGCTCCCCCCGCTTATAGTGAGAACATTTGTACTGACCCTCCCTTCTCTCAAATGATCATGCAGGAACCGATCCCGCCAAACTTCAAGCTCCCTCAATTTGAAAGCTACGACAGGACTTCGGACCCAGTTGACCACCTGGAGGCCTTCCGGACAATGATGCTACTCCATGGCACGTCAGACGCCATCCTGTGTCGAGCTTTTCCATCCACCTTGAAAGGAGTGGTGAGAAACCGGTACTCGATGCTGAAGTCGGGTACCATCTTTTCCTTTGATCAGATGAGCCACCAGTTTGTGGCTCATTTTGTTAGCAGCCGGCATCCCCGGAGGGGTTCGGAGTCCCTCATCAACATCAAGCAGAGGGAGGGGGAGTCCATTCGGGCTTACGTCAACTGTTTCAATGTTACCGCATTGGAGGTCTGGAACTTGGACCAATCGGTCGCGATGGCCGCTCTGAAAAGTGGCCTCCAAAAGAACAACCTTCTATTTTCCCTGGAGAAGAAATATCCCAGGGATTTTGCTGATTTGCTGGCTCGGGCCGAAGGGTACGCCCGAGCAGAAGAAGCCTTCAAGATGAAGGATGAGGAGATCGCAAGAGAGCGGCAGGCGAGAGACTCGAGTAAGCCCGCAGTCGAAAAAGGGTCGAGAGAAGCTCGGCCACATTCTCGAACTCCTCCCGGGCACGGGTGCGCCCAGACTCCTACCCGAGCATGCAGGCAGAGAAGCCCAGAGCGCAGGGTTCGGTGGGGCTCCCCACTGGGAAGATTCCGCAGCTACGCCCCCCTCAACGCATCGAAAACCCAGGTACTGATAGAAGTCAGAGAGCAGCTCCCAAGGCCAGAAAGGATGCGCACACACCTCGAAAAGCATAATCCTAGCAAGTTCTGCCTCTACCATCGTGACCACGGCCACGACACAGAGGAATGCATTCAACTCTGAGATGAGATCGAGGAGCTCATCAGATGAGGTCGGCTCAATAGGTTCATTCGACGCTGGCCTGAGGGTAGAGAGGATCGATCAAGGGCCCTGCCGCAACCTAAGCCACCGAGGAGGGAAGAGCAGCCCGAAGATCGGCCACCAATTGGGATCATCAACTCCGTCTCTGGAGGACCTTGATGGGGAGTAGACCTTTTACAGCCCTGAGATTTGAAAAACCTATAAATGTATTGCGAACGACTTCACTTTAAATCAAGATTCCTTTCAGACTTGCACATCTTCCCCTTTTGGCATGGACTTGTAATGACAAGGGATAACCCCTTCAGACAATGAAAACAACACCTAATATGGGCAAAGTCGAAAGTCCGATTATTTTTAGACCAGATGGGGGGATAGGCCCTACAACGCCCTTATGTGCCCCACAGCCATGTTAGGGATAGGAGGAGAACCTTGTCCTAGCATGAGCAAGGCCGAAGGCTTGATTATTTTTAGACCGGATGGGGGAAGAGGCCTTACAACACCCTTTTGTGCCCCCACAGCCATGTTAGGGACAGGAGGAGAACCTCGCCCTAACATGAGCAAGGTCGAAGGCCCGATTATTTTTAGATCGGATGGGGGGAGAGGCTCTACAATGCCCTTATGTGCCCCCACAGCCCTGTTAGGGACAAGAGGAGAACCTTGCCCTAACACGAGCAAAGTCGAAGGTTGGTTATTTTTAGATCGGAGGGGGGGAGAGGCCCTACAACACCCTTATATGCCCCCACAGCCCTGTTAGGGACAGGAGGAGGACCTCGCCCTAACATGAGCAAAGTCGAAGGCCCGATTACTCTTAGACTGAATGGAGGGAGAGGCCCTGCGACATCCATATGTGCCCCCACAGCCCTGTTAGAAATAGGAGAAGAACCTCGTCCTAACCTGAGCTGAAATCAACTACATCAGAAATAGAGGAAGAACCTCATCTTGACACCAACTAAGGTCCAGCCATTCGAGACCTGAGAAGAGAACCTTCTCGACGGCCCTTCTACGCTACCGCGACCCCATAAAAGGCTAGGGAGAACCACTGCTTAAAAGAAGGAGGAAGATATGAAAGAAAAGCAGCGGACTACACCAACGAAAAATGGAGGCCAAACTATACCAAAGACACAAAGGACCTCATCTCCGCGAAGAAGGAGAAAGAGAAAGAGAGATCTACGATCACGAACGAAAAGGCGAACCAACGCGGCAATGGCTAGAAACCTTCGGACGATGTCGACATCAAACAAACCAAAAAATACAAGAAATTCGGTAATGACGACCTAATACAAAGATGAACAAGGAACCTTCGGCCAACATCGACATCGAACGGGACAAAAAATGAAAGAAGTTCGACGGACGATAATTCAACACGACGCATGGGCAAGGTAACAAAGATCTTCTTTTCATTTCATTAGCAAAGCATGCGTTACAGAGCCCATAAGGCCAAAAAAAAAAAAAACAAACAAAAACAAACAAACGGCAAAAGAAGACACATAGAGGGACGAAAGGCAAAAAGAGCCCTAAGGGGGCCCGGCTTCTTCCGACTTCGAACTTTCGGCTTCGACCCTCATCAGGGAGTGCCTTAAGCTCTCGACTTCTTCTTCCAATTCTTTCTCCCTCATTAGCATCTCCATATACCTCCGATGAGACCGTTGGCTTTCATTCTCCGCCTCTCGGAGCCTCTTTCTCAAGACCTCAGATTCCACCTCCACATCCTTGACTACCTGTTGCTCGTATACCAGCTGGATCTTCAACTGCTGCAGCTCGACCTTTCTCTCCCCAAGGGCGATAGATAGCTCCTCTATGGTTCCTCTCAGGGATTGAAGTTCGTCGGGATCCTGAACAGAAGCAAACTGAGCTCCTTCAGCTAACTGCCTTTGAAGGCGGGCAACCTCATCGGTCGCCATCCTGAGCTTCCCCCTGTAGTCATCCACCTGCTTGCACCAGCCGGCCCGGTATGCATTATAGTTCACCTCGACATCCTGGAGCTGTTGCTGAAGGTCGGAGAACTTCTTCGACCATTCTTGGTCGCAATCGGCCCGAGTCGAAAGCCAAGACGAGCTTCTTTCCAACTAGCTGATCTTCTCCTGCGCAGCCGATAGCTCCACTTTGAGAGAGCTGATCTTGAAAGCTTGAGCCCAAGATCGATCGCTGGCATGCTTCTTGTGTTCCTCGAGCTCCTTCTCGAAGTTTGCCTTCCTCCGACTGTACTCCATGATCTCCTTCACGTGGAGGTTTCGAAAGTAGGTGGCCTCCGTAGTGGCCTCAGAGTGGCTCTCCCTCAACCCGCGAAGTTCATTCTCCATCTCCTTCAACCTTTTTGTTAAATGACGAACTCTCTTCCTCAGATGTTGGATCGTGGACTTCAGTGGAACTCCCTATGGCAAGGGAAGTGCTTCAGCAGGATGCTGCCATTGGGGGATAAAAGCGTCAAGGCGCGACTCATTGCAGAAAGAAAAAAGAAAAGAGTAGAGAAACCCCCCATAAGGAGAAACCCAATTTTATTAATTGAATGTTTCTTTAAGACAAAAGGGAAAAGAAAAATCACAGTAAAAGAAAAATACAAAGTCAGAGGTCTCAGACCTCCGAAGTAGGAGTTGGAGAGCTCGGTGTTCTTGGAAGGAGGGCTGCGGTGGCAGCGGCAGTGGGAGAGGACCCGGCTTCATCTTCAGATGCCTCGTCCAAGAAGCTGAGGTCGAGCTCGAGAAATTTCTTGACCATCTTCTCTTGGCAGAGCTCGAACCCTTTGATGAATGCTTCTTGACCGAACTTGACGTTCAGGTCCCTCATCTCCGCAGAGGCCTTGAACTCCTCCACTGCTAGGACCCTGACCTCCGAGATCAGAACCAGAATCTACTCCATCAAATTTGCAATCTCGGCCTCCGCCTTCCTCACCATCTCCTCCAAGGCCTACTTTTCTTTCTCAAGGGCCTCTTGGAGGTTGGCTACCTCGGTAGCCTTTTCTTTGAGGTGGGCGGCTTCGGCCCGGCAACCCTCTTCCACCTGGATGGCATCCCTCCTCGCCCGATTCATCGCCTCGATGTTGGCAAGGAGCTGGTGCCCGATCTGCAAGGGCGGCCAAAAGGTCAGAATGAAAGTTGAGAAGCTAATTAAATGAAGGTGCGAGGGGAAGGAGGAAAGTGAATCCGTTTACCTCGAGAAAGGACCCTAGAGAGTCTCAAACCCACTGCTCGGGGTCGGCGCGAATGATCCTCTAGACGACTTTAGGCAGGATGCAGCCGTCGACCAGTCGCTTTATCAGGTCCCTGTCATTAAAGGAATTCTCCCCCGGCTTTTCTTCGAAACCATGGGACTCTTCGATGGTGGCTCGACGGCCACTCACCCTACGGGCCACCATCTTCCTTCTCCTCCCCCACTCAACCCCTGGCACCTCCTCGAAGCGGGCCCCCGAAGTGGGAACCTCAGTGGGAGAACTCCTTGAAGAGGCCCGGGGAGCCGGAGGTTCGGCGTCTGAAGGAATGTCGACCGTGAGAGCCGCCTGGGCAGGCATGGCCGAGCTCGTTTGCTCCGTTCTGGCCTTCTTCGCTGACCTGGAGGCCACAGCATCTTTTCTTTTGTGAACCTTGAGGCCCCTGGCAAGCATCCGTGCTGCTTCGACATCCATTCCTGAAAAAAAAAAGAAGAAAAAAAAAGAAGAAAAAAAAAGAGAGAGAAGAAAAAGAAGAGAGAGAAAAAGAGATCAGCAATGGGATGAAAAAGGAAGAGGTGATGCGCAAAAAAAAAAAAAGAGAGAAAAAGAAAAAGAGAAAAGAAGAAGAAAGGAAAGATAGAATACTCGCAAGATCCAGGGGACTCAAGCCGATGTTGAATAGAAACTGCTCCTTCAAAAGGTTGGGAAGGGAAGGAGTCGGATAACTAAGAAGCTTTCGGGCGGCCTGAAGGTCATCCTCCCCCAGGCTAGGAGCCCGGCGAATAGAGTCCCTCAGGGAGCCCCAAGGGGGCAATCCCAACTTTAAGGTCGGACATTGGACGTAGAGGTACTTCCCCTTTCAGTTATGGATAGAAGAGGGAGCATCTTTCAGCAACCCCTTCTTGTCAAACTAGGAGGAGAAGTACCACCAGTCTTTTGTTGAGGGGTGGCGCTTGAAGGTGTAAAAATACCTAAACAAAGAAAGAGATGGCTGAACTTCGACTACGTGGCAAAGGGAGAGGAACCCTATCAAAAACCTAAAGAAATTCAGCACGACTGAAGCTAAAGAAATGTATAGAAAATGGAAAAGAACAACGACGAAGGGCGGAAGCAGAAGTCGGAGCCCAGCACAGAAGGCCTCCTGGTACAAGCAGAAGCGACCAGGTGGGGTGTGCTGGCTCGGTCGGCGGGATCGGGAAGCTCCAGATCATACTCTGGAGGAACTCCATATTGAACCTTTATCAGTAAAAGTTCATCTGGAGTCAGAGAACAGGGAATGGCGCCCGACACAAAAATCGAACAAGGCCTAGCCCTGGATGTGGGTTCGTCTACAATATGAGGGTTCTGGGGGACTGAGGCAGACGAGCTCCTAGAACCACTAGAGGTGGAGGTGCCAGAAGAATTTCAAGCAAGAACCCAAAAAATCCTGAAGAGATCAGGCGAAATAAGAGCCAAAAGGCTCGTGGGGGACTTAACAAGAGGGATGCGACAGAAGGAAAATGGGGGAGAAGGGGCACCTAGATGGCAAGAGAAGGAACGAAAGTTTCGGGACTAACCTAAGTCGCTCCGAAGGATGCAGAGGCGCAAGGAGAGGGATGACTCGAAGAACACCTAGGGCCAAAGCGGATGCCAAGGAAGGTCAGAGCTCTCGGAGAGAAGGCGGCCACCAACAAGACTCTCAGACAGAATGAAACTCCTCAAGGCGGAAAGGCGGATTTAAATAGACCCTAGGATCCGACGCTAAATGATCGTGGATCTCCCCAGGTCGACCCATGCTCACCACATATCCCACTCGCCATAGCAGGTGGCTAAAAGCAGCTGACAGCTGACAAAGCCATTACTATATCGTACCTGGGACAACGCTCCAGCGAGAATTCCGAAAGGTCTCTTCGGATCACCCTGATTTGAAAAAACTCCAGCACGCGCGCATTAAATGCCAGGATCTCCGAGGGCTGTCGTGCATGGGATTCAAGGGAGCAACTTCGGCTGTGAAAATTTTTCTGTACTTCCTTCATTCGAAACTCAAACTCGAAAGTAGGGGGACTGGTGTGCCGAAGTTCATGTCAGGAGTGACCCTTCAGGGATTCTACCGACGTCCGACCTTCGATGATATCTTTTCGAACCTCTCCGATGGCCGAGCCTCCACAACGTTCCTGAGTTCTACTGACGGATAAACCCCCACCAGTGTTGACCGGATTCTCCGTGACGGACGGACTCCATCCAGGTGTCTACGGTGGTCGACCACCTTCTAGACTCCGTCCGGGCTCCTACGGGAGCCGGACTTCTCCCCCGAACTCCAGCTGCAGGTAGCCTCCGTCCGGGCTCCTATGGGAGTCGGACTTCTTCTCCGAATGCCAACTGCAGGTAGACTCCATCCGGGCTCCTACGGGAGTCGGACTTCTTCCCCAAACTCCAACTACAGGTAGCCTCCGTCCGGGCTCCTACGGGAGTCGGACTTCTTCCCCGAATGCCAACTGTAGGTAGACTCCGTTTGGGCTCCTATGGGAGTCGGACTTCTTCCCCGAACTCCAACTGCAGGTAGCCTCCGTCCGGGCTCCTACGGGAGCCGGACTTCTTCCCCAAACTCCAACTGCAGGGAGACTTCGTCCGAGCTTTTACAGGAGTCAGACTTCCACTCTGAACTCCTGTTGCAGGTAGACTTCATCCAAACTCCTACAAGGGTCGGACTCTGAGCTTCTATTGCAAGCGATTCACTCCGAGCTTCTGCTACAAACGATCTACTTTAAATCTCTACTACGAGCGGTCCGCACCGGATTCCCACTGTAAGCCTTCACCCGAGCTTCCATTGTGGATGAATTCCTTTCGGATTTCTATTGCAGGCAGGCTTCGATCGAGATTCCTCGACAAATGATTCCCATCCGGGCTTCTACGGAGATCGGACTCTGATCGAACTTCTGTAGCGGACAGATTCTGGGCAAACTCCTACGACACACAGAATCCAGCAGCTGGACCCCTCCAGCGGATGAACCTCTCCAGCGCCATCCGACATTTACTATCGGTCGACCCTCTGCCGAATTCTGCACGAAATCGAACTTTGTCTGCGGAAAGCCTCTGACCAAGCTCCTACGGCAAGTGGCCCTCGCCTGCAGTATTAATGCCCAAGGCACCCAACGGTAGAAGGTTCGCCAGCAACATCCGAGCTCCTCTCAGATGGATAGCTATCTCTCACCGCCAGGCACCTCAACCGAGCTTCGACCGACAGGCCTCCACTGCCTGGCAGGCCACAGTAATGGCCATGACTCTGCCCCACTTCCTGCGACGGATACCGTGCGGCTCCTCCACTCCCTGGCAGGCCACAGTAATGGCCACGACTCTGCTCCACTTCCTGCGATGGATATCGTGCGGCTCCTCCACCCCCTGATAGGCCACAGTAATGGCCATGACTCTGTTCCACTTCCTGTGACGGATTCCGCACGGCTCCTCCACTCTCTGGCAAGTCGCGACAACGGACGCTGCTCCACTCTCCGCAACGGGCTCCACGTGGCAGGCCACGGTGATGGCCACGATTCCACTCCACTACTCTTCATAATAAACTTCTCCCGACCCCGAACGGCCCACTGCCAGGCGGCTACAAACGTCGCTATCAGTCCATTGCACCCTCCGCCTATAAAAAGGGGAGACCCCAGATATGTTATTCTCTAAGCTCTAATTTCTATCTCAAAACTCTGCTAAAATTTTTGTTCGAGCACTCCATTCTTGTTGAGGCAGAGAACTGACTTGAGCATCGGAGGGTCTTGCCGGATCACCCCCAACTCCGGTTTAGACTTCCTTTGCAGGTCCCGGTGGCGACCGCGACTCTCTTGACTCCAGCTTCTCCAACGTCGGTGGATTTTTGCACCAACACTTATGATTTTCACTTCTCCTAGTTAAGCTACAGACTCTAGTGTAGAGTCGATGGAAAGATAGAGGGCTGAGGAAGTAACACTTGAATTTATTAGATGTGTGCCCTAGATGCCAGATTGGCTGACACATTCCTGTAGAAATCTAAGGACAAATTTATAATTTTGACTATAAATCAATAAATGGGTTATTCTTCTATCACATTATATACATTGTGTTTGTGATACATCCTTTGAGTTAGTAGGAATGTCAATTCATATTTTCAAGAGTTGGAAATTTAAGGCATGAATTTACATAACTAACTCATAAACAGCTCCTGACCATAGGATTATCACGAGGATGGTGATCGATCTGGAAGGTTGGTGTACGATCGCTTCTTTAGGATAGATGTGTCTTGAACCTATGGTGTGGAGATATCAAAGTGAGAGTACAGATATTTATTGAGAACGAGAGTACTGAGCATGACCATATTGAGCATTCATAAGGAAGTCTACCTTCTCGTCGATGACTAGCTCGATGCTGCAGTTGTGTGTCTAATTCTTTGACCTGAGGTGCATCGACAGTTCACCTTGAGTGTGTTATAGTTTGACTACACCATAACTCGGTCTCCTAGTCATTCAAAATCCTGAGATATATGTTGGCTGTAGCATATTCATTATAGGAACCAGATCGCATCAAGATGAGATTTATCAACCTCGATAGATGAGAGTAGTCCTACGATGATCGAAAGATCGAGTCCTTAAGCCCATGGCCATGGCAAAGTGAAATAATAGAAAAGAATTTTCCATTGGGATTTCACATCAGACTCGGATCGATCAATTGATTCATATGACTGATGTTGGATTTGATGAGTTCACCTTAACCCTAATTCAGTCGGGACTCATGATAGAGGAACTCAATCACACAGGTAGCTGCACCGAGAGGTTCGTCTTCAGTTCTGATGGGTTGCCATCATATACTGCAAGGTATCACTGATAGATTTTGGGAGCAATTAGAATGATCTTGATGATCGATAATTCTAATTATCTGAATCAGAAGAGTTTTGGTCCACCGAAAAGAGTTTCGATGATGTCGATGATGAGATCATGACATGACTCATTACCATACAGAATTGAATCTAACTGGGTCACACTAACAAGGATTAGGATCTAAATGTTATCAATTGGGCTAGCCCAATTGATTCGGATTAGATCCAATTAGGTTCAAGGAAATCATGATAGCACACGATTGAGCCTAACTTTCTCCTCGTGTAATCTTTTCTATCTCGACTGAGCCAAATATGATTTGACTCACCCAGAAAATCTTGAGAAGATTTCTCTCAATCTAAATGAAGCTTGTCCAGCTAAAAAAAATCTTGTCTTAATTCATGAGATGAATTTAAGACAATACCTGCTAATTCCTGTCACCTGCCATTTTCATTTTAGAAAATCTATCAAATGTTGACATATGGGTCTTAAACTGAAGGTCACTTGGTAAGAGCTCATTAGAAAATTTTTATGGAGTGTCCACATACCAAATCCACATTAAATTAGGACATCTAATCTTACGATTTCTTCTGCATCCAGTTGGGTGCTTGACTCTAGTTCTAGTGCTCATTTGTGCACTTCTATGCAGGATCTTGAGAAGAGTAGGAGGCTGAGGGATGGGGAGATGATCCTACGCATCGAGAACAGAGCAAGAGTTGCTGCTGTGATCGTGGGAACCTACCCTCTGCGATTACCGTTAGGATTAGATTTAGTTTTTAGAGATTGTTATTATGTGCCTGCAGTAAGCAGGAATTTGATTTTTGTTTCATGTTTAGCACAAGAAGGCTATGTGATTAGCTTTCATAAAAACCATTATAACATATTTTATGAAAATAATAAAGTTGTAGATGGTTTTCTTATTAACGATCTCTATCAGCTACATATTGATGTATCTATATTTAATATCGAGCAAAATGTAAATGCCATAGGAATTAAAAGGCCTAGAGATAGTCTAAATGATAGGTATCTATGTCACCTAAGGCTAGGTCATATAGCAGAAGACAGGGTTAACAAATTGGAGAAATTCGGGCAGTTGAGTCTGTTGACTTTCGAGTCATATCCAGTTTATGAATCATGCCTTCAAGACAAAATTACCAAGCTCCTTTTTGTGGGACATGGGGAAAGGGCCACAGACCTACTTGCCCTAGTACATACGGATGTGTGCGGCCCATTTGATGTACCAGCTAGAGACAACTATGTCTACTTCATCACCTTTATCGATGATATGTCTAGGTACAGATATGTATTTCTAATGAAACACAAGTCTAAAGCCTTTGAAAGGTTCAAAAAATTCAGACATGAAGTAGAAAAATAAACAGAAAAGTCCATTAAGATTCTTCGATCAGATCGAAGAGGTGAATACCTTAGTCGGCAGTTTCTAGACTATCTTAAGGACAATGGCATAGTCTCTCAATGGACTCCACCTGGAACGTCACAACTCAATGGGATTTCAGAACAGAGAAACTGAACCCTATTAGATATGATCCGTTCCATGATGAGCTTCATGGACCTCCCAGAGTTTCTTTGGGGATATTATCTCATGACAGCAATATATGTATTGAATAGGGTTTCCTCTAACATCATTCCTACCACACCGTATGAGATATAGCATGGTAAGAAGTCAAGTCTGAATCATCTCAGAATTTGGGGTTGTCTGGCTCATATCAAGAGACAGCAGGTGGACAAGTTAGAGTTCAAGTCTTTTAGAGCTCGATTCATAGGATATCCTAAAGAGTCATTAAGATACTATTTCTATATTTCGGAAGACCACAATGTGATTGTGAGTCGAAATACTATTTTTCTTGAAAAATAGTTTATTCAAGATGGTGGCATCGGAAGAATAATTAAGCTCAAGGAGAATGTCTCCTAAGAGCAACAAGCTAAAGAACCTGAGGAACCAAATCAATCAGAACTAGTCCTAACACAACCTCTTCCACCTCATAGATTGACTAGGATTTTTCATCCTCCTGAAAGGTACTTAGGTACCATACAAGAGGATATAGAGAAAATATTTCTCATGGAAAATGGGGCTCATGGTGATGATCCCAAGACCTATGACGAGGCGATATCAGATATTGACTTCGAGAAATGGTTAGAGGCAATGAGATCAGAAATTGACTCGATGTACTCAAATCAAGTCTGGACCTTGGTAGATCCACCTGAAGGTATTGTACCTATTAGGTATAAATGGATCTTCAAGAAAAAGATAGGTGCAGATGAAAATGTAGAGACATTCAAGGCTAGGCTCGTAGCGAAAGATTATAGTCAGCATGAAGGCATTGACTATCAGGATACCTTCTCACCCATAGCCATGCTAAAATTCATCCGCACATTGCTTGCTATTGCAGTCTATTTTGATTATGAAATATGACAGATGGATGTAAAAACAGCATTCTTAAATGGACATCTTGAGGAAGATATCTATATGGAACAGCCACTTGGTTTCACATCCAGTGATGATGATCACAAGGTCTGCAAGCTGTAAAGGTCTATTTATGGACTTAAGCAAGCATCTCGGAGCTGGAATACTCATTTCAATGATGTGATCAAAATGTTTGATTTCATCAAGAACGAGGAGGAACCATATGTGTTCAAAAAACCCAGTGGGAGCATAGTTGTCTTCCTCGTATTGTACGTACATGACATCCTCCTAATTGGGAATGACATTCCCAAGTTGATCTCAGTCAAAGTATGGTTGTCTAAGGAGTTCTCTATGAAAGATCTAGGAGAGGCATCCTTTATACTGGGTATTAAGATCTATAGAGATAGACCAAATAGGATGTTGGAACTTTCACAGAAGATGTACATAGAGGAGGTGCTAAAAAGGTTTAGCATGAAAAATTTCAAAAGAGGTTTAGTACCTTTTAGACATGGCATTCATCTCTCCAAGAAGATGTGCCCTTGCACACCTGAGGAGATTGAACACATAAGCAAAATCCCTTATGCTTCGGCAATAGGGAGCCTCATGTATGCCATGCTATGTACACGACCTGATATAGCCCATGCTGTGAGTGTCACAAGTAGATATCAGTCGAATCCAGACGAAGAGCACTGGACTTCTCTGAAATGTATCCTTAAGTACTTGAGAAGGACTAAGGATATGTTTCTAGTCTTTGAGAATAGAGAACTCCAGATTCAGGGATATACAGACTCAGACTTTATGTCTGATATAGATGATCGAAAGTTGACATCTGAAAGTCTGTTCATTTGAAATGGTGGTGCAGTTAGCTGGAAGAGTTTCAAGCAGATGGTGATTGCAGATTCCACCATGAAGGTAGAGTATATTACTGCATCGGAAGCTACGAAGGAGGCATTCTGGTATAAGAAGTTTGCCGCAGAGCTTGGAGTGATGCCATTGGATGCCATCTCTCTTTACTGTGACAATAATGGTGCCATAGCCCTAGCTAAGGAGCCAAGGTCTCACCAGAAGTCTAAGCATATCGAGCGATGATTCTATCTGATTCATGATTACCTCGAAAAAGGTTATGTCGAGGTTAAGAGAGTCGACTCCACAAACAATGTGGTAGACCCATTGACAAAGCCATTAGGCCAATAGAAGATTGAAGCTCACTTTGAGAAGATGGGACTTAGATATGTAGCCAATTGGCATTAGGTCAAGTGGGAGTTTGTTAGATGTGTGCCCTAGATGCCAGATTGGCTGACACATTCTTGTACAAATCTAAGGGCAAATTTATAATTTTGACTATAAATCAATAAATGGGTTATTCTTCTATCACATTATGTACATTGTGTCTATGATACATCCTTTGAGTTAGTAGGAATGTCAATTCATATTTTCAAGAGTTGAAAATTTAAGGCATGAATTTACATAACTAACTCATAAACAGCTCCTGACTATAGGATCATCACGAGGATGGTGATCGATCCGGAAGGTTGGTGTATGATCGCTTCCTTAGGATGGATGTGTCTTGAGCCTACGGTGTGGAGACACTGAAGTGAGAGTACAGATATTCATTGAGAATGAGAGTACTGAGCGTGACCATATCGAGCAGTCATAAGGAAGTCTATCTTCTCATCGATGACTAGCTTAATGCTGCAGTTGTGTGTCTAGTTCTTTGACCTGAGGTACATCGATAGTTCACCTTAAGTGTGTTATAGTTTGACTACACCATAACTCGATCTCCTAGCCATTCGGAATCCTGAGGTGTATGTTGGCTGTAGCATATTCATTGTAGGAACCAGATCGCACCAAGATGGGATCTATCAACCTCAGTAGATAAGAGTAGTCCTATGATGATCGAAAGATCGAGTTCTTAAGCCCATGGCCATAGCAAAGTGAAATAATGGAAAAAAGTTTTCCATTGGGGTTTCAGATCAGACTCGGATCGATCGATTGATTCATATGACTGATGTTGGGTTTGACGAGTTCACCTTAACCCTAATTCAGTCGAAACTCATGACAGAGGAACTCAATCACACAGGTAGCTGCACCGAGAGGTTCATCTTCAGTTCTGATGGATTGCCACCATATACTGCTAGATATCACTGGTGGATTTTGAGAGCAATTAGAATGATCTTGATGATCGATCATTCTAATTGTCTGAATCAGAAGAGTTCTGGTCCACCAAAAAGAGTTTCGATGATGTCGATGATGAGATCACGACATGTCTCATTACCATACAGAATTGAACCTAACTGGATCACACTAATAAGGGTTAAGATCTGGATGTCATCAATTGAGCTAGCCCAATTGATTCGGATTAGATCCAATTAGGTTCATGGAAATCGTGCTAGCACACGATTGAGCCTAACTTTCTCCTCGTGTAATCTTTTCTATCTCGACTGAGCCAAATATGATTTGACTCACCTAGAGAACTTTGAGAAGATTTTTCTCAGTCTAAATGAAGCTTGTCTAGCTCAAAAAAGTCTTGTCTTAATTCATGAGATGAATTTAAGACAACACCTGCTAATTTCTGTCACCTGCCATTTTTATTTTAGGACATCTGTCAAATGTTAACATATGGGTCTTAAACTGAAGGCCATTTGACAACAGCTCATTGGAGAACTTTTATGGAGTGTCCACATGCCAAATCTATATTAAATTGGGCACCATAATTAGATTATGGTGTGAGCCCAATTGGACTAAGTGGGCGCCCCAAGTGGATAAGGATGGAAGGTATTTTGATCAACATGGACTCTTTGGCGCCAACATGATTGTGCTTATCCAATGTTGGCGCCAACTCTTGGAGAGAGGATGGGGTTCTTATCTGATGTGATCAGATGATATCACTCCATCAATCAAAATTTTTTTGAATTAAATAGAATTTTTTGATTGGTCGAATGATGTGGCACTGTGTAGCGCAGTAGGGTCTATATAAACCCTGTCTGCACCTAGGATTTCAAGTGATTGCACCAAACCCATCAAAGCTGCCACCCCCTTTCCTCTTCTCCATGTCCCATCTATAGCTCTCCCTTCCCTCTTCACGTCCTAGGAGTTGGACATCCATCTGGCAAAGGTCTAAGGCGTGGTGACGCCTTGAACAGGAAGGCTGCAGGACTTCTTCGACAGGCTGCTATTCCAACTTCAGGAAGACTTTTGAAGATCTTCCTAATCAGATTTAGTTCTAATTTTTAGAGAAGAGATTCATGAGGAGAAGATGATCTAGGTCCTGCCTGAGTGGATACTGATAGAGGCTAGGCGATTGTGTGGCTAAATCAGAACCTCAAGCTTGCTGCGATCATCTACAAGATAATCAGATTACCCTTGAGGTATTTTATGTTTCCTCATGCTTTTAGATTTATTTTAAAATTAATATCAAATAATAAAATTAGATCTAAAGATTTAGATCTAAAATAAATATAGGATAAATTTTTTTTTTTAAATTATTCTGCTCCAGATTTGATGAAATCTGGAAGATCCTACAAGGAAAAAGACAGTTTTTCCTTCAGACTTGGCTATAGGACAACAATTGCTACTGCGGCCATGGGTATCTATCCTTTGCGATCATCATTTAGATTTAGTTCTTAAAGATAATCTCTATCATTTGCATGTTGATGCATATGTGAACTTAATTGAACAATCAGTGAATGCCATTGGATCTGAAAGATCCAAAATTGAGATAAAATTTAAAGTATATGTGGAACCTATAGCTAAGTCATATTGGAGAAGAAATGATTAACAAACTGAAAAAATATGAACTTGGGCTCATTGACTGTTGGGTCAAATCTAGTTTGTATATAATCTCTTTGAAAAAATATGATCAAGCTACTCTTGTGGGACTAGAGGAAAAGGACCACTGAGATATTTATCCTTATACACATTTGATGTGTGTAGCCTATGTGATGTGCTAACCAAGGAGTTATCTCTATTTTGCATACGAGATATAAATCTAAAATTTTTAAAAGGTTCAAAGAATTTAAATATAAATAGAGAAACAAATTAAAAAAATTTTGAAGGTACTTCAATCAGATCGAGGATGCAATATCATTGAAAGAAATTTTTCGATTATCTCATAAAATGATATTGTTTCATATTGGATCTCTCTTAGTAAATCTCAGCTCAATGAGATAAGAAGAGTTATGGGACTATATGAGATATAATCTGATTCATAATGAAATTCACTGATTTATTTATATTTCTTTAGGGACATACTTTGTTTCTATGAAATTAGGTTCTCTCTAAACCTATTCCTACCACACCACATAAGATATGACATGGTGAGAACTGAATCTTGATTATTTTGAGATTCAAGGATGTCTAACCTGTGTCTAGGACAGCAAGTGGATATGTTAGAAGATAGGTCTATAAAGCTCTTCCTAAAAGAGTTTGAGATATTACTTTTTGATGGAATTACAATGTGATTGTGACTCAATGCTATCTTCTTGAAAAACTGTTTAACCAAGATGAAGTAGTGGGAGGAAAGTTAAGCTCTAAGAGAGTGTCTCTGAAGAGCAAGAAGCCTTGAGACCTTAAGAACATATTAATCATGAGTCAGTAGATGTGTATTCCTCCTCCACCACGTACACATAGTAGGATCTCCAATCCTCTCAAAAGGTACTTGAGTATACTTAACAGAAGATGTAGAAAAAATCATTTCTCATGAGAGATAGGGAACATAGAGATGATCACGGAACCTACAATGAGATGATGTGAGACATCGACTCTAAGAAAGGATGTGAAATAGCTTTCTTGAGTAGAGATCTTTTGAAGATTTTTATATGGAATAGCCTATAAATTTCACTTCTTGTGATAAGTGATAAAAAAAACCACAATACCTTTAGAGTTGGAATATTCATTTCAATGATATGATCAAATTATTTGATCAGATATGAGAAATTATGGATTTCAAAAGGATCAGTGGGAGTGTCCAATACTGACATCGATTAAAATCTAGTTGAATATAGATTTCTCCATGAAAGACATAAAGTGAGCATCCTAAAGATCTATAGAGATAGATACAATTAGATGCTAGTGTTTTCATAGATAAAGTACAAAGACCGGATGCTAAAAGCATTCAGCATAAAAATCTCAGAGAGGGGTCTACTACCCTCTCAGGAATAGTCGTATGCCATAAAGTACTTGAACTGATTATACCGTAATTGTCACAAGTAGATATCAGTTGTATCCAAGCTGTGAGTGCTAGATTGCTGTGAAACATCCTTAAGCTCTTAAGAAAAACTGAGGACATGTTCGGAGAAGGATCAAAGCTAGGAGTGGGAGGATACACCAATTCAGACTTTATGTTTAATATTGATGGTAGAATGTCTACATCAAGGATGTTGTTGGTGCAAAAATCTACCGGCGTCGGAGAAGCTGGAGTCGAGGGAGTCACGGTCGCCGTCGAAACCTGCAAAGGAAGTCTAAACCGGAGTTGGGGGTGCTCCGGCAAGATCCTCTGATGCTCAAGTCAGTTCTCTGTCTCAACAAGAATGGAGTGCTCGAACGAAAATTTTAGCAGAGTTTTGAGATAAAAATTAGAGCTTAGAGAATAATGTATCTGGGGTCCCCCCTTTTTATAGGCGGAGGGTGCAACGGACTGATAGCGATGTTTGTAGCTGCCTGACAGTGGACCGTTTGGGGCCGAGAAAAGTTTATTATGAAGAGTAGTGGAGTAGAATCGTGGCCATCACCGTGGCCTGCCACGTGGAGCCCATTGCGGGGAGTAGAGCAGTGTCCGTTGTCGCGACTTGCCAAAGAGTGGAGGAGCTGCGTGAAATCCGTCGCAGGAAGTGGAGCAGAGTCGTGGCCGTTACTGTGGCCTACCAGGGAGTGGAGGAGCCACACGGTATCCATCGCAGGAAGTGGAGCAGAGTTGTGACCATTACTGTGGCCTGTCAGGGAGTGAAGGAGCCGTGCGGTATCCGTCGCAAAAAGTGGGGCAGAGTCGTGGCCATTACTGTGGCCTGCCAGGGAGTGGAGGCCTGTCGGTCGAAGCTCAGTTGAGGCGCCTGGCGGTGAGAGGTAGCTATCCATCTGAGCTCGGATGTTGCTGGCGAACCTTATACCATTGGGTGCCTTGGGCGTTAATACTGCAGGCGAGGGTCACTTGCCGTAGGAGCTCGGTCAGAGGCTTTCCGCAGACGAAGTTCGATTTTGCACAGAATTTGGCAGAGGGTCGACCGACAGTGGATGTTGGATGGCGCTGGAGAGGTTCATCCGCTGGAGGGGTCCAGCTGCTGGATTCCATGTGTCGTAGGAGTTCACCCGAAATCTGTCCGCTACAGAAGTTCGATCGGAGTCCGATCTCTGTAGAAGCCTTGATGGGGATCATTTATCGAGGAATCTCGATCGAAGCCTGCCTGCAATAGAAATTCGAAAGGAATTCATCCACAATAGAAGCTCGGGTGAAGGCTTACAGTGGAAATCTGGTGCGGACCGCTCGTAGTAGAGATTTAAAGTAGATCGTTTGTAGCAGAAGCTCGAAGTGAATCGCTTGCAGTAGAAGCTCGAAGTCCGACCCTTGTAGGAGTTCAGATGAAGTCTACCTGCAACAGGAGTTCAGGGTGGAAGTCTGACTCCCGTAGGAGCTCGGACGAAGTCTACCTGCAGTCGGAGTTCGGGGAAGAAGTCCGGCTCCCGTAGGAGTCCGAACGGAGTCTACCTGCAGTTGGAGTTTGGAGAAGAAGTCCTGCTCCCGTAGGAGCCCGGACGGAGGCTACCTGCAGTTGAAGTTCGGAGAAGAAGTCTGACTCCCGTAGGAGTCCGGACGAAGTCTACCTGCAGTTGGCATTCGGAGAAGAAGTCCGACTCCCATAGGAGCCCGGACGGAGGCTACCTGCAGTTGGAGTTCGGGGAAGAAGTCTGACTCCCGTAGGAGCCCGGACGGAGTCTACCTGCAGTTGGCATTCGGGGAAGAAGTCCGACTCCTGTAGGAGCCCGGACGGAGGCTACCTGCAGTTGGAGTTCGGAGGAGAAGTCCGACTTCTGTAGGAGCCCGGACGGAGTCTAGAAGGTGGTCGACCACCGTAGACACCTGGATGGAGTCCGTCCGTCGTAGAGAATCCGGTCAACACTGGTGGGGGTTTATCCGTCGGCAGAACTCGAGAATGTTGCGGAGGCTCGACCGTCGGAGAGGTTCGGAAAGATGTCGCCGAAGGTCGGACGTCGGTAGAATCCCTAGAGGGTCACTCCTGACACGAACTTCGGCTGGGGGGTATTTTATACCCAACACCAGTCCTCCTAATTTCGAGTTCGAGTTTCGAATGAAGGAAGTACAAAAAAATTTTCACAGCTGAAGTTGCTCCCTTGAATCCCGCGCACGACCGCCCTCGAAAATCCTGGCATTTAATGCGCGCGTGCTGGAGTCTTTTCAAATCGGGACGATCCAAAGATACCTTTCAAAATTCTCGCTGGAGCGTAATCCCAAGCGCCACACCATAATGATCCCGCCAGCAGTAAGCCCTACGCCACGGTGAGTGGGACACATGGCGGGCATTGGTTGACCTAGGGATATCCGCCACCATAACTGCACCAGGCCCCGTCGCTTATTTAAATCCTCTCCTTCCCTCCAGGGACTTCATTTCACCTGAGAGTCCAGACGACGCCTTTCTTTTGTCTGAGAGTTTAGCCACCCATCGGTGCCCTTTTCGACCCCAAACATTCTTCGTGCCAATCTTCGCCATCTCCGCCGGCTCCCCGCCGCCTTCAGTCTTTCGATCCCTTTCGAGGAGTCCTCCCGTTGGGGCTTCTGTCCTGGAGGTCAATCTCGAGAGGATGCTACGGATCGAGAGGAGTAAAAGGGGGGAAATAGTGGCCTGCAAGTTCGACGGCTGTCAAACTGCCACTGAGGGTTCCCATAGCTTCGAAGGGGGCTCGAGGGAGAATTTCTTCAGCAACAGGGGTTTAATAACGGAACCAGCTGGTGAGCGCATCCTGCTCGAGAATTTTGAAGTAATTGAATGGGGCGACACCGATCAAGGGGGTAGAGTTGCCGTCATAAGCTGTGGCGGGTTTCTTGACGTCGTCGGGGTCGAGGGACCAGAGGCGGTCGGTGCTGACGGCGGGACAGTAGAACTTGTTGCGGGGGCGGTGGAAGTAGCACATGCCGACCTCGTCGAAGTACCTAGGATGGCAGTTGTCGAGGAGCACACGGTGGTGGTGCATGCCTCCGGCATCATCGCGGTCTCTAGGGTACTTTCGGTTCGTCCTGATATGGGTCATCGTTGCCGCTGCCGTCGCTGCCACCGCCCCTTGAATTCTATCCCCCCCTTTTCCCTCTAGGGTTGGGGTTTCGGCAATGGAGCGGAACGAGGCGGGGGACGAGAGCCGATGGATTTATCACATGCATTGTAAAATACTGCTGAGAAGGATGGAACCGAAAGGAGAAGTCGAAAGCTTGAAGCGGTCTCTAATGTATTCTTTTCAAGTCTTGTAGTAATGTTCTTTTTTTCTCGGTCCTCAGGGCTTCGTAACGTACACCTTGTTAATCGAGAATGAAAAGGAGATTTTTGTTACCTTGTCCGCGCTTTGCATCAAATTATCGCCTACCGAACTTCTTTCATTCACTATTGCTATTGTTGTATCCCCCCCCTCTTTTTTTTTTTTTCGATGCCGATGTTGCCTGGAGGTTCCTGGTCGTCGCCACATCGGCTTGCTTTTCTTGTCATCTTTCTTCTTCAGCCTCAAGGGCTCTGTAATGCATACTTAGTTAATGACATGAGAAGGGAATTTTTCATTACCTCTTTTACTCACGTGTTGAATTGTCGTTTGTCGAGCTTCTTTCAGCTTTTGTCTTGCTTGATATCGATGCCGTTCGGAGGTACCCGATCACCATCGTATTGACCCATCCTTTTATTTATGGCCGCAGATTTATCTGGGACCACTCGAGTTTGACGCCTCCTTTCAGAGTTCGAGCTCGGAGGTCTGAGCTTCTCGTCTCCCCGATGAAGCCGTCTTATCCTCGGCCTATGTTGAGAGCTCTCTTGGAGACCGAAGATTTTGATAAGAACCCCAATCCTTGCTGAGACGAGGTTCCCTGTATCTTTGATGTAGTTTGTTTTTCATTTATCGTTGATGCAATTTATCGCTTTTCTTTTTAACCCCCCTCTCCTTTTTCTTTTCTTTTCTCGAGTGAGGGTTTTCCCTCTGCTCTTAGTGGGGTCGCGGGAGCGCGGAGGGGCCACTGAGAAAGTTCTCTTTTTCTTATCTGGTCTTGAATGATCGGACCTTAGTTAGTGTCAGGATGAGATTCTTCCACTATTTTTGATGTAATCGATTTCAGCTCAGGTTAGGATGAGGTTCTCCTTCTGTTCTAAATAGGACTGTGGGGGCACATATGGGTGTCACAGGACCTCTCTCCCCATCCGATCTAAGAGTAACCAGGCCTTCGACTTTGCTCATGTTAGGGCGAGGTTCTCCTCCTGTCCCTAACAGGACTGTGGGGGCGCATAAGGGCATTGTAGGGCCTCTCCCCCCATCCGATCTTAAGAGTAATCGGGCCTTCGACTTTGCTCATGTTAGGATGAGGTTCTCCTCCTGTCCCTAACAGGGTTGTGGGGGCGCATAAGGGCGTTGTAGGGCCTCTCCCCCCATCCGGTCTTAAGAGTAACCGGGCCTTCGACTTTGCTCATGTTAGGGCGAGGTTCTCCTCCTATCCCTAACAGGGCTGTGGGGGCGCATAAGGGCGTTGTAGGGCCTCTCCCCCCATCCGATCTTAACAGCAACCGGACCTTTGACTTTGCTCATGTTAGGATGAGGTTCTCCTCCTGTCCCTAACAGGGCTGTGGGGGCACATATGGGCGTTGCAGGGCCTCTCCCCCCATCCGATCTAAGTGTAACCGGGCCTTCGACTTTGCTCCTGTTAGGGCAAGGTTCTCCTCCTGTCCCTAACAGGGCTGTGGGGGCACGTATGGGCGTTGTAGGGCCTCTCCCCCCATCCGATCTAAGTGTAACCGGGCCTTCAATCATGTCGAGATGAGGTTCTCCTCCTGCTCCCGACACGGTTTGTTTCGATTGTCCTGTCGATATAGGCTCGTGCTAAGGGAGAAGACATGTGGATATAAAACTTTTATTTAAAGTAAAGTTATCGGTAATACATTCGTAAATTTTTCGAGCTCCATGGTCGCGGGAGGTCTGCTCCTCCGAGCTCCTTGAGGTAGTAAGTTTCAGGCCGGACTACCTCCTTGACTTCGTACCGGCCTTCCCAATTTGGGGCGAGCTTTCCTCTATCCTGAGGTTGCGAGACAGCGGCTCGTCGAAGCACTAGGTCTCCTACTCTGAAGACTTTGTTTTTGATCCAGGAGTTGTAATAGCGGGTGACCTTCTGTCTGTAGGCTACCATCCGAACTTGAGCTACCTCTCACTTTTCTTCTAACAAGTCGAGATTGGCTTTAAGACCTTGCAAATTGTGATGTTCGTTGAATGCCACGACTCGTACCGATGGGAGTTTGAGCTCAATTGGGATAACAGCCTCCGTTCCGAAGGCTAGGGTGAAGGGGGTCTCCCCTGTGGGCAATCTTTGGGTAGTTCGATATACCCACAACACATGATAAAGTTCATCTGCCTAAGTTTCCTTCGCTTTTTTAAGCCTTGTCTTGATTCCTTGCAGCAGAGTTCTGTTGGTCACTTCGGCTTCGCCGTTGGCCTAAGGATGGGCTACCGATGTGAAGTTGTGGGAGATGTTTAGGTCTTCACAAAATTCGACAAATCTCGCTCCCACAAATTACCGCCCATTATCAGTAATTAGGATCCTCGACAGGCCGAACCTGCAAACGATTGACTTCCAGATGAAGTCTTGCATTTTAGCTTCTGTGATTTTCGCCAGCAGTTCGGCTTCAACCCACTTGGTGAAATAGTCAATCGCTACCAGGAAGAACTTCCTCTGCCCCGACGCCACGAAAAAGGGTCCAAGGATATCCATTCCTCATTGCGCAAACAGCCATGGGGTGCTCAAGGGTGTAAGCTCGGAGGCGGGCTGTCTCTGGATGTTGGCATATCTCTGACATCGGTCACACTTTCTGACGTATTCAATGGAGTCACGATACATTATTGGCTAGTAATACCCTTGGCGGAGCAGCTTATGGGATAAGGATCTAGCCCCCAGATGGCTTCCGCAGATTCCTTCGTGCACCTTCGACAAGGCGTAGTCAGCTTCCGAAGGCCGGTGACATTTTAAAAGGGGCAAAGAGAATGATCTCTTGTACAACTTATCCTCATAAAGGATGTATCGGGAGGCTTGATTTTTGAGCTTCCGAGCCTCTTTTGCATCATGAGGGAGAATCCCGTCTCTGAGATATGCCACCAGTGGGTCGATCCAACTGGGTTCATGGCCAATCTTCATCACGGGCCATAATTCTTTCGTACTCGGGTACTTCAAAACTTCAAAGAGAACACCCTTGGGCAATTCAGCCGGAGCTAGTGTGGCCAACTTGGAGAGAAGATCGACCCTGATATTTTTCGTTCTTGGAATCTGTCTGATGTTGAAGCTACTAAAGGTGGGGACGAGCTCCTTTACCTTTTCAAGATATTTAGCCATGCTGTCCTCCCGTGCTTCGTAGTTTTCGTTGACTTGTCCCACCACCAATTGGGAGTCGCTGTAAACTTGGAGCCGATCTATTCCTAATTCTTTGGCGTTCCTCAATCTCGCGACCAGAGCTTCGTATTCCGCTCCATTATTCGTTGCGGAGAATTCGAAGTGCAGTGCGTACTCCATGACAATCCCCTCCGGACTGATCAAAATCAGACCCGCGCCCGTGCCCGACATGTTGGAGGATCCGTCCACATAGAGGGCCCAAAAGCAATCAGGGGGGTCTGTTTCTTCTTTAGAGGGGTTCAGTCGGGACTTCAGGCCATCAACTTCACCTTGTTCAGGCTCGGCCTCCTCCGAGATAGTGCATTCTACTATAAAATCTGCTAATATCTGGGCTTTTACTGTCGGCCTAGGTTGATAGTTGATGTCGAATTCTGTGAGCTCGATCGCCCATTTCGCTATCCTCCCAGAAGTATCCGCCCGGTGCAGAACAGCCTTAATCGGCTGGTCGGTGAGCAATGTTACAGTGTGCCCTTGAAAGTAAGGTCGGAGCCTCCGGGCTGCAATCAACAGGACATAAGTTAGTTTCTCTAATTTGGTATACCTGGTTTCGGCGTCTCTCAACGTGCGACTGATGTAGTAGATCGACTGTTGAATTTTTGCTTCTTCCTTGACGAGAACTGCTGCGAGGGTCATAGGGGAGACCGCCAGGTACAAGAACAACTCCTCCCTGGGCTCGAGCTTCGCCAATAGTGGAGGCGAGCCGAGGTAGCTCCTTAGTTCTTTGAACGCCTGCTGACACTCAATGGTACAACAGAAGTTCTTCGACCGCTTGAGGGTTTGGAAGAAGGGTAAGCACCATTTGACCGACCTCACAACGAAGCGATTCAGGGCTGCCACCCTTCTTGTAAGGTGCTGAATCTCTTTTATCGACTTCAAGGCGGCCATCTCCTGGATGGCACGAATTTTCTCCGGATTGGCTTCAATCCCACGCCCCGATACCATGAAGCCCAGAAACTTTCCTGAGGTCACTTTGAAAGCACACTTAGTCGGGTTTAGCTTCATCTTATATTTTCAGAGGGCGCCGAAGGCCTCCTCAAGGTCGGCGACATGGTTCGCTGAAGATTTGCTCTTCACGAGCATGTCGTCCACATAGACCTCCATGTTGCGGCCGATCTGCTCCTTGAAGATCTTGTTCACCAGTCGCTGATAGGTCGCACCTGTATTTTTGAGGCCGAAAGGCATGACCCTGTAACAATAAAGACCACGGTTAGTAATGAAAGCAGTCTTTTCTTCATCTTCTGGCACCATTCTGATTTGATTATAGCCAGAGAATGCGTCCATAAAGGTGAGAAGCTCATGGCTCAAGGTTGCATCCACCAGTTGATCAATCCTGGGCAGAGGGTAGCTATCCTTTGGGCAGGCTTTATTCAGCTTTTTGAAGTCTATACACATCCTCCATTTGCCGTTTGCCTTTTTGACTAGGACAACATTGAAAATCCAGTCAGGATAATTGACCTCTCTAATGAATCCAGCTTTCAGGAGTTTATTCACTTCCTCGACTATCGCTTTTTGCCTTTTCGGTGCATGACCTCGAATTTTTTCTTTTATCGGTCGATGCTTTGGATCAACGGCCAGACGATGTTTCATGACCTCTACGTCAATCCCCGGCATGTCCGCTGGAACCCAAGTGAAAACATCCGCATTCTTTCTTAGGAAATCAATGAGCTGCGTCCACACCTCTTCCCCCAGGTTGGAGCCGATCTTCACCATATGCTCTGTATTCCCATCGTTCAAAGAGATCGAAACTAGATCTTTGATTAGCCCACCCCTTTCCTCAGCGAGATCATCGCGGGCATCCAATCCATCAACCGGACAGAGGTCAGATTGGTTACTTCTTTGCAAGGCTATGTTGTAGCAGTGTTTGGCTAGGGCTTGGTCTCCCTTGACTTCTCCGACCCTCTGGCTAGTAGGAAATTTTAATTTCAGATGGTAGGTCGACACCACGGCCTGGAGGGCATTGAGGCCAGGTCGGTCGAGGATTGCGTTGTAGGCTGACGGTGCCTTCACCACCAGAAAATCCACCCAAGCCCTGGACTGTCTTGGATATCGACCCACAGCTACAGTCAAAGTTATTACCCCCTCCACCAGGATAGCATCGCCGGTAAACCCTACCAGAGGGGAGCTAATCGACCCCAAACGACCGTCAAGGATGGACATTTTTGAGAAGGCATCGTAGAACAAAATATCGGCCAAACTTTCATTGTCGACAAGAATGCGGCGCATATCATAATTAGCTATATTTAAAGAAACTACAACCACATCGTTATGAGAGAATTGGACTCCCCGAGCATCTTTCTCAATAAAGGTTATGGATTCCTCAATCCTTTGTTGCTTGAGAGGTCCGGCCAATACACCGGTTGTTCCCTGTCGGGATTCTCCCGAGATGGTGTTGGTGAAATCGATCGGAGGCCGATCATCGGACTGGCCCGTGCCGACTGCTGTCGCCAGAGGAAGAGGAGCCTGGGAAACCAGGGATGGGGCCGGAGCCTGTGGAGCCCACTGAGATCTGGCCGCGGAGGCCATCGACCGCCTGGAGGATGCCCTTCGGGGAGGCATCAGGTGGAGATCAGGCAGGAAACTCGAGGAGAGGATGTCGGAGAAGATGACAGGAGGTAGTCCCATTGAGCGCTCCTTTAAGAAAAAGGGTACTGCGAAGATACAGCACCCTTCCTCTAGCGCCAATCCTGTTGGTGCAAAAATCCACCGACGTCGGAGAAGCTGGAGTCGAGGGAGTCGCGGTCGCCACCGGGACCTGCAAAGGAAGTCTAAACCGGAGTTGGGGGTACTCCGACAAGAACCTCCGATGCTCAAGTCAGTTCTCTGCCTCAACAAGAATGGAGTGCTCGAACAAAAATTTTAGCATAGTTTTGAGATAGAAATTAGAGCTTAGAGAATAACGTATCTGGGGTCCCCCCTTTTTATAGGCGGAGGGTGCAACGGACTGATAGCGATGTTTGTAGCCGCCTGGCAGTGGACCATTCGGGGCTGGGAGAAGTTTATTATAAAGAGTAGTGGAGTAGAATCGTGGCCATCATCGTGGCCTGCCACATGGAGCCCATTGCGGGGAGTGGAGCAGCGTCTGTTGTCGCGACTTGCCAGAGAGTGGAGGAGCTGCACGGAATCCATCGCAGGAAGTGGAGCAGAGTCATGGCCGTTATTGTGGCTTGCCAGGGAGTGGAGGAGCCACGCGGTATCCATCGTAGGAAGTGGAGTAGAGTCGTGGCCGTTACTGTGGCCTGCCAGGGAGTGGAGGAGCCGCGCGGTATCCATCGCAGGAAGTGGGGCAGAGTCGTAGCCATTACTGTGGCCTGCCAGGGAGTGGAGGCCTGTCGGCCGAAGCTCGATTGAGGCACCTGGCGGTGAGAGGTAGCTATCTATCTGAGCTCGAATGTTGCTGGCGAACCTTCTACCGTTGGGTGCCTTAGGCGTTAATACTGCAGGTGAGGGCCACTTGCCGTAGGAGCTCGGTTAGAGGCTTTCCGCAGACAAAGTTTGATTTCGCACAGAATTCGACAGAGGGTCGACCGGCAGTGGATGTCGGATGGCGCTGGAGAGGTTCATCCGCTAGAGGGGTCCAGTTGCTGGATTCCGTGTGTCGTAAGAGTTCGTCCGAAATCTATCCGCTACAGAAGTTCGGTCGGAGTCCGATCTCCGTAGAAGCCCGGATGGGGATCATTTGTCGAGGAATCTCGATCGAAGCCTGCCTGCAATAGAAATCCGAAAGAAATTCATTCACAATGGAAGCTCGGGTGAAGACTTACAGTGGGAATCCAGTGCGGACCGCTCGTAGTAGAGATTTAAAGTAGATCGTTTGTAGCAGAAGCTCGGAGTGAATCGCTTGCAGTAGAAGCTCGGAGTCCGGCCCTTGTAGAAGTTCGGATGAAGTCTACCTGCAACAGGAGTTCAGGGTGGAAGTCTGACTCCCATAGGAGCTCAGACGAAGTCTACCTGTAGTCAGAGTTCGGGGAAGAAGTCCGACTCCCGTAGGAGCCCGGACGGAGTCTACTTGCAGTTGGAGTTCGGGGAAGAAATCCGGCTCCCGTAGGAGCCCAGACGGAGGCTACCTGCAGTTGGAGTTCAGGGAAGAAGTCCGACTCCCGTAGGAGCCCGGACGGAGTCTACCTGCAGTTGGCATTCGGAGAAGAAGTCCGACTCCCGTAGGAGCCCGGACGGAGGCTACCTGCAGTTGGAGTTCGGGGAAGAAGTCCGACTCCTGTAGGAGCCCGGATGGAGTCTACCTGCAGTTGGCATTCGAGGAAGAAGTCTGACTCCCGTAGGAGCCCGGATGGGGGCTACCTGCAGTTGGAGTTCGGGGGAGAAGTCTGGCTCCCATAGGAGCTCGGACGGAGTCTAGAAGGTGGTCGACCACCATAGACACCTGGATGGAGTCCGTCCATCATGGAGAATCCAGTCAACACTGGTGGGGGTTTATCCGTTGGCAGAACTCGGGAACGTAGCGGAGGCTCGACCGTCGGAGAGGTTCGGAAAGATGTCGCCGAAGGTCGGACATCGGTAGAATCCCTGGAGGGTCACTCCTGACAAGAACTTCGGCTGGGGGATATTTTATACCCAATAGATGTGTTCCTTTATCGATATCTTGAAAGGTTTTTAAATAATCGATCAATGAAAGCTGAGTACACTATAGATGTGTAAGATGTATTCTAGTTGTAATGTTAGTTGCAAAATTAGTTGTCATACTATCAGATACCATGACACTATACTGCAAAGACAATGGCACCATAACTTTTGCTAAGGAGCCTAGGTCTCACCAGATACCCAAGCACATAGAGTAGTAGAACACGTGATTACCTCAAGTAAAAATACATAGAGGTGTAGAGAGCAAACTCTATATGTGATGTGGATGACCTATTGGTAAATCACTTAGCTAGCCTAAGACTATAGCCTGTATTGTGAAGATAGGGCTTGGTACATGACAGATTGGCTTTAGTGCAAATGAAAGATTGTTGGATGTATGCCCTAGAAGTCAATCTTGGCTGACACATTTTATATCTCTAGGATATGATTTTGTACTTATGGGATAGTTATATTATCATTCATATCTATGTGTCCATGAATCATCCAAGGGATTAACAAGATGATGACGCATATTCTCAAAGAGTTGAAAATTTGAGACATATGTTATTGATGGTTGATTCCAAAATTGCTCCTGATTATAGGATCATCATGGGGATAGTGATTGATCTAGATAGACCAGTGCACGGATCGCTTTCTTCGGACAGATGGGTCTTGAGTCTGCAGTGTAGAGACACTAGAGGAGAGTACAGGTGGTTGTTAGAGAATAATTAGCACTGAGTGTGACCAACATGAGAAGTCACATGGATATCTGCTCACTCGTTAGTGACTTTCTCGATACTACAGTTGTATGACTGGTCCTTTGACCTGAGATGACACTACTGCTCACAGTGAGGCTGCTGGAGTTTGACTGATACATCAACATGGTGAAGCAAAATTTGAGTGCAGGGGTAAAATGATAATTTTAAAATTTTTCAAAATCACTATTTTACAGCAAAAATTATTAATTAATCTAATTAATTAACATATATTTATCCTATACTAGAATCTAAATATGATATATAGCATGCATGCATTTAAATTTGAAATTCAAATTTGAACAGTAAATAATTTACTGTTTTGTGTTCAGAACACAATACCTTTATGCGGGTAGTCGATCACCATAATTTGATCATCGTCGAGAAGATCTGATCATTGCAACATAGCCACACAGCATGTCTGACCTCTGTGGATCATCCACATGAAGCTCCCGATCTGATCGGCTCCTCATGAGTGCTAGCTCGTTGTAGAGCCCTTTTGACGGCTGATGCTGATCGAACTCCTTCGATCGATGTCTGTCGACTCTTCAAATGCTCCAGATTGTTAGCAAGTGTGCTTGAGAGGTTGATGAAGTTTTTCTTAAAACTTGGTGGGCTCACAACACTCGTAGCTCACCTTCTCACTTCCCGAACCCTAGGCTAAAACCCTAGGGAACTCACTGAAAATCCTGCGCCCACTTTTCTTTCTTTTCTTTCTTTTTCTCTCGAAAGGTTTTGGACCTTCACCTCATGCACAAGGATTCCACACACCCCAGGCTTTCTCTCCCAAAAATTTTATGCACGCCCCATCCTTCTCCTTTTTTTAAAACAATGTAGAACGTGTCTTATCCGCGTGAGAGGATAAAGATAAGTGGTTGCACATTTGAATTCAAATCAAATTTGAATTCAAATGCAAACCAACTCATCCCTATCCACTTGGGCATGAGAAGAGAAGGGGCGTGGCTTCATTTGTGCATGGAGAGTTTATACGAGAAATACTTTCTCATGTAGAACATGGGGTGCTAAAGAGGATAAGGACATGGCGCATGGATTGGTTGCTCATTCAAATTTAAACTTTCTTTTGAATTTGAATGGCCAACCAACCGTCCTTATCCACCTATATGGCGGACAAATGTGGGGCGTGGGAAGGGCTTTGCATGAGAGAAAATTCATGAGAAGTTGCTTCTCGTGAATTCAAATGGGCGCAGAGATATGAAGTGGCGCAGGGATTTGAATTCAAATGGTGGTTTAATCTTAATTGAACCAACCTAATCAAAATAGGTTAAGCACAATTAGACTAAATTAAACCCAACTTAATTAAGCTTAATTAAGCTCAATAAAATCTTAATCAAATCAGAAATTGACTAAGCCTAACCCCTGATCAAATCAGGGACCAATCCATCTCGACGATTAGGTCAACTCTTAACCTAATCGGGTCAAACCCAACTGAATCCAATTCAATTGGACTTGATCCAAAAATAATTACTCAATCAAATTGAGTTAATTAGTGATTAAATCATTAATTAAATCTCTCATAAATACTGAGTCCAAATCCGATGGGCAATCGGGTATCAAAGTCCATCGATATGAAACTTTGATCGAAGAGTCCCAAACCAGTGGGACTCTTGACCCCGGTACCCAAAATGTGTGGAACTCATGATCAAAGAATTCTGATTCTCGATCACAGAGCCCCAGATACGTAGGATTCATAGTCCACAAATATTAAGACTCTTCATCAGCCATCAGATCAGATAGGAACCTCTAATGTGTGTGACCCCGTAGGTTCGAACCTAAGCCGATAGCACAGGAATCAATTTCTGTACTAATCAAAGTGACCATCTAGCAATGGTATCCGACGTTCAGATAGGTCGAATAGTCGCAATCACAATATTCAAAACCTACGTGAATATGGCTACTATATAATTCATCCCTTTTGACCCCTGTGTATAGGATGACTCAGGATTAAACTGTCAACCCTGATTAGATCATCCGAGTCGTGCTCAACTCAATCAGTCCTGTGACTCCTCACTAGGACTACCCTGACCAAAGTTTTGCTAAATTGAAACACGACTGTACATAGCTCCTGAACTGGAGTGGTCAATTCCATCTTGACACACGCACCGACAAGTCAAGTACTTGACTACACCCAGCATCCTTCCGTCACTGAATTAGAAATTCAGGTAGTCCAGTGCCTAAGTGCAGTGAGTTGCTTGCAAGTCACCGTGGTAGTCTCAGGTCAGAGGGATATTTATACCCATATCCCATCAGAGCAAATCTTGACAGCAGAAATAGCTCCAGAGTCGGTCACGTTCAGTACAGAAGTACCCTTACATCTCACCTGTATGCCAACCAGTATCTCCACACTCCTTGGTTAAGAGGACAACCAACCCATATAGCACACAACGACCTATGCTTGATAAATATTGTCATCCTTGGTAACAACGTATCATTTGGTCGCGAATAGGTTTAAGGACTAAACGACAAATTCTCCTTTGTCGAGTCTAAATAGTCCCAAGGACTTCACCACAACACAGGAGTTCATTAGAAGATGAAATAATTTGTGATGAAAAATATCAAAATAACTTTTATTTATTTATAATTTATGTACTAATACAAAAGGAGCACAACCGTCAACAGGCTGACGATTGGCTTTGGAACACTATTCCCAACAATCTTCCACTTGGCCTAAAGCCAGTCGGTGTAGTATCTAATACCCATCTTCGACTTGAAGTCATCGAACTCCTTCGTCGTAATGGCTTTAGTGAATGGGTCGGCCAGGTTCTTCTTTCCATCGATCTTTTGAAGATCGACGTCACCTCGATCCACGATTTTTTGGATGAGATGGTAGCGGCGCAGAATATGCTTCGTCCGCTGGTGTGCCTTTGGTTCCTTCGCATGTGCAATGGCTCCAGAGCTATCACAGTAGAGCAGAATTGGACCAACAAGGGAGGGTGCTACTCCGAGCTCGATGATGAATTTTCTCAGCCACACCACTTCTTTGACAGCATCTGATGCAGCGACATACTCCACCTCACAAACTGAATCAGCCACTGTGTGCTGCTTGAAACTCTTCCAGCAGACAACCCCACCATTAAGGATAAAAATAAATTCCGACACTCTCTTGCTGTCATTATGATGAGACTAAAAACTAGAGTCTGTAAACCCTATAAGTCTCAAGTCTGATTCACCATAAACAAGCCACTGATCCTTAGTATTTCTTAAATACTTCAGGATGGTTTTAACAACCTTCCAGTGATTCCCCCTGGATCAGATTGGTATCTACTCACTACCCCTAGTGAGTATGCCACATCTGGTCGTGTACATGTCATGGCGTACATGATAGATCTCACTGTCGAAGCATATAAAATTCTATCCATACGCTCTCTCTCTTGAGGTATTGTCGGACAATCCCTCTTCGAGAGAGAAATTTCATAGCCTATCGGTAGATAGCCTTTCTTGGAATTCTCCATGCTGAACCTTTTTAGCATTGTATCAATATACGTGGATTGGGATAAGCCAAGCAACCTTTTAGATCTATCCCTATAGATCGTCATCCCTAGGATGTAGGAAGCTTCTCCCAGATCCTTCATGGAGAATTATGACGATAGCCAAATCTTTATTCCCTATAATGCAGGGACATCATTCTCGATTAAGAGAATGTCATCCACATACAATACAAGAAATACTACTACTAGACCATTAGCCCATTTATAAATGCAGGGCTCTTCTCCGTTCTTAACGAAGCCATACATCTTGATCATCTTATCAAAATGTATGTTCCAACTCCGGGATGCCTGCTTAAGTCCATAAATAGACCTTTGTAGCCTGCACACCTTAGACTCATCTGTGGATGTGAACCCTTCAAGTTGTA